>NC_133620.1:342685058-342835058 GCF_048593235.1 Sminthopsis crassicaudata | reverse complement strand
CATTTGTTTTACAAGGATGTGTGATGTAAAATTTAGTAACAATAACATTCTTGTTTAGTAACAAGAAACAGGGAAGTTCTCTTAAGGCATGTACACATGCATACATACCCCTCAACATTTCCACCTATGAAATATAGAAAAGATATAAATAATATAAATATTTTCTTATATTTCTTGTCTATATAAATTATTCTCTTTTGCCCTAAAAGCTGTACAAGTGAGGTAGAAAAAAAATACCCTGTCTGACTTTCTCTTAAAGCGCCAGAATAGGAAAAGCAATCCTTTTAGTTGGGAGGGCTCCAGTGTATCAGGTCTGAGTCAGAAAAAAATGCAGGCAAAGATGTTAACAAGTGGGAAGAAAGTGTCACCAATAACTGTTTCATGTGTATTTTGGTGGTTGTCCCTCGGCCATCACTTGCTCATTGCTTACAAGTCAACTTGAATGCCATCCTGTCTTGTCACTGGGCCTCCAGGGTTGTTCCTCCTTTCCCATCAATTTCCCTTGGATGGTATCATCCATCATCATAGTAGTGACTCAGAAGGAGTGAGATGAGAGTGGGTAGGAGATATGATCATCAGGCATCTCAACATCCTCCCTACTTGGTGAGTCCAAGTCATAAACTTCAGGTGAAAGGCTGATGAGGACTTTTGCTGGGTTAGATGGAGCAAGAGAGAGCCTGGATCTGGAAACTTGACAACAGTGGAGGAGGGTAAGAGGTACATATTGAGTTTGTGTAGATTTTTCCCCTGATGGAGGAAAAGCATAAAAATCTCTCCTTCAGTCCCTCTTCCTCTCAACTTATGTTATTGCTTGGTTGGTTGATTCCCAGCAATAGTGTCCATCCATATATTTGAAGATCTTATTGAGTAGTTTCTGACTGCCTTCAAAGCTAGTTCTGCTTATTATTTGATTCTATATTCCTAAAGACACAATCACCATTCAAGTCCATGTATTACTGTCACAAAAGGGGAAGTCTTTAGCTCCTGAGTTGTCCAGAGTAGGTCACCAGGAAGATGTCCTTGAGTATTATATTAATTTTCTGGTTTCACCCATGGCTACGTGGGGAGGGTGAAAAACAGGAAAGAGAAGAATAAGAAGTCTTTCAGAGAGCCAGGTACTTCCCAGGGGAAAGGCCACTTTCCTATAGCTTGTTTGGTAGAAGTGAGCATTCACTCAGCCATACAAGCATTTCAAGACCCTAATTCTGGATGAATAGTTTTCCTTTGCTTATGGGCGACTCTTAATTTTAGTAGTATAAGATGGATGTGTGTATGATGTCTGTCTCTCAGTTGTTATTCCATGACTAACATCCAAGATATGATGGAAATGAGGAAACCAAGAACTGTATTTCTGCCTACACTTCTATTATCAAAGGTAATTCATAGACTTCAGAACTTGAATAGACCTTCATTTATATGACATATGAGTAAAATGAGCCCAGAGAGGGGGAGTGATTAGAATACTCTCACACAGGTAACAAGAAGTTGAGCATGGATTGAGACCAGGTCCTCAATTCTAAAACTGAGACCCTTCCCTCTCTATAACTTCCTCTCCCACACCACTCAATCTAAATAAGAGCTTTTGTCTTGACTGTGGCCATTAGCAAGTGAAGAATATTTGCAACTGGCATCAGCTTGTCAAACTTGTCGTGTATATCTGATCAGGTAAAAAAGCTTGAGAACAAAAAGTAGAACTTATGAATTAGCTGTGAAACCATTAGAATGTAAGCTATTTGAGGTCAGGGACTGTCTTTTGCTCTTTTTGTATCTCCAGCACTTAACATAGTGCTTGACAGTGAGTGCTGTAATAAATGTTCATTGACTAATTGATTTGGTGACTGTGTATGCATACATACATGCACATGTGCATGCATACACACACATACAATATCCCCACACCACATAACTGCACATGCAGTCACCTTTGTTCCATCACACCCATGGCTACTCCCACTTAATATGAGTTCCTTATGTCCTTCACATATAATATACAATTAACATTTGCATTTGAGACTTGGGCCAGTATTATTACTATACTGGCCACATTTGCCTCAATTGAAGCAGCCCAGACTCCATATTAATTTAATCTTTCAGGAGAGGGCTTACCACTTTTGCTTGCTTTAGCTATGGGCTGGAAGCTAGTCTTCTCCAAGGCAAGTCCCCAGTGTTCGCTTTCCCTTCCTCTCTGGGAACTCATGAGAAAACAATATCTAAGTACAAGGATCTGTTCATGTCAATCTACTTCCCTATAGACAGCCCACAGGATTTCACCTTCATTGGGAAAACTTGGGAAAGCTAGTATTCATCTTTCAATACATGGCAGAGAAGGAAAAGTTCTAGATTTGGTGTCTAGAGGAACTGGATTTCAAATCTTAGTTTTGCCATTTTGTGAGTAAGAGCAAATCACTTACTTTTCTCTGGGACTCAGTTTTTTCATCTTTAAAATGAAGAAGTTGCGCTAGAGGACATTTCAGGTCAGCTCCAGATCTAAATCTATAACTTCTGAAAACGATATATCACAAAAAATAACTACCCATACTTTCTCATTACAGACCCCAAAGTGCTACCATTAATGATAGCCACTAGAAAGGTAGGCACTGGGGAAATGGGGCTGTAGATCAGAGGAAGTATATAGGAATCGACTTTTTAAAAAAAAATTAGAATTTCCTTGTGCAGGTGATTTTCAGTTTGAAAATTGTTCAAGGCAACTCCTATTATCCAGGTCTCTCTCCTTACTACCATTTAGGTATTTTATAAAAGATCAAACCAGATCCTAGGCAAGGGCACTATGTACCAGCAGTGTAACATCACTGCAAACCCAGCTAGTAATATTTGAAAAAGGTATTGACTCACCCTAGCCAAGCTCTTTTCCCTCCTATTAGCAACTGGATTGCTTTCCTTTCTCAGTATAGAATTAAAAATTCCTGACTTTACTGGCCTAAATTTCCTGACTGAAAATATCACAATGACATTTTCTCATAGCTGGACTGAACTTTAGGGGTCATGTAATCTTGAATAGGAACATTTATTTTCTACAATATCACTGGCAAGTAGTCATTTACCTTGCCCTGACAGGCACTCACTTTCTAAGGCAGCCACTTATGGACAGTTCTAAGTGTTAGGAAATTTTTTCTTTATATGGAGTTTCTTTTCCTAGAAGGAACCCAGGGCCCAGGTATTTACAACTGACTGTCAGCTTCTGTGAATTCCCAGTGTTTGTGGTCCACGAAGACCTATCTTCGCATCTTGTATTTAATATAGCTAAACTCTCCCCTCTGTGCATTTTACTCATTTCTCTCAGTTCAGCCCTTTGAGGATTCCTCCTGACTGCTCAAGCTCCCAAACCTCATTCATCCTAGACTGAAGAGGAGAAAGTATCCTCGACATCCTCCTGGTCACCCCTGTCTTATATTCCCCTTTTCTCTAGTCCTCCAACCTCATGGGATACTTTGGCACATCACGGACACTCACACACAGCAGACTCGAGGTCCCGTGTCTCCTCATTTTTCCTTGACAAATTTTGGGCAGGAAGGTGAAGGAGGAGTTAATGGTTACGGCCAAGGTAGAAAGCAGAACGAAGGTGTCAGAGCGAGCAAGCATACATCCAGGTGCCCACCCTTAACAGTGCGGTTGTGGGCAAAAGCTGGGCCAGGAGGAACATTGAAGAGGCAGATGTCTCCAATCCGCCCGACATGCTCGGGATGGGGAGCCCTGACCTACTGCTTGCAGGTGTAGGCCAGCTCCTCCTGCACACACTGCTGGCACTCCACATAGCAGCACCACTGCACGTGGCAATGGCAGGAGAAGGCCACGAGCCGGCTCTGGGTGTTATAGCCCCGACCGCAGCACAGGCTGTCACAGCTGGCCTCCCGGGAACAGGCCCGCCCGGCTGTGCCCGGAGAGTACTTGCTGGGCCGGCAGAAGCTAGGGGAGTCATCGATGTATACCAGATCGCCGGGCCTCGGGGCCATGCCCTTCGCTGGGCGCCCGGGCCTCGGAGGGGCCCACAGCTCCAGGCGCCCCAAGGCTTCATTGCTGGTGCTGGAGACCTTGACGGCAGAGTCGTAGCGCAGCTTTAGCAACTGACCCGTCTCCCGAAACGGAGAGAGCTGCTTCCAGCAGGTCCGCACAGCACAGGAGCCCGAGACACCGTGACATTTGCATGTAGTCTTAAGACCATTCCTCACAGCCTGGATGGGAAGGGAGAGAGAAGAGTTCCTGTTGGTTTGGGCCAGGTCTGAGAGGGCTTCCTTCTCCCACCATCAGAGCCAACCAAAAACACCCTTTATATCCCCCTAACATTCCCTGAAGGGGACATATTACCACATATTACCAGGGAAGGAAAAGAGAAAGGAGAAACTTTTTTCAAGGCTCAGCTTAGGAGCCTCCTCCTACAGGAAGCCTTCACTGATCTTTGGGATCTCCTTCCTCAACTTACCCTATATGTTCACATTATACCCCACTCAGGGGTCTGTAAGGTCTTTGAGGACAGAACCTTTTTTCATTCATAGAATTATAGCTTTAGAGTTGCAACGGATTGTAGAAGTCATCTGGCTTAATCTTCATTTAATAGATAACCTTTGAGAACAGTAAATTAATTTCTTCAAGGTCTTATAGGTAGTTAAGCATCCAATAGCATTAGAGTTGCAATGGATTGTAGCGGTCATCTGGCTTGGTAAGTCACTGACTCAGCTTCTTCATCTGTAAAATGGGGAAAATGTACCTAGCTGCCAGAATGGTTGTGATAATATATGTAAATAACTTCGCAAATCTGAAGTGCTTTTGTTCTTGTTGTTCAGTTATGCCTGACTCTTTGTGGTTCCATTTAGGGTTTTCTCAGCAAAGAGATTGGGGTGCTTTGCCATTTCCTTCTCCAATTCATTTTACAGATGAGGAAACTGGGGCAAAAAGGATTAATTGAGGGTTTATTTTTTTGACAAAGTTACTGGAGTGTTTTTTTCTTAATTTCTTTCTTTATAGATGAGGAGACTGAGGCAAACAGGATTAATTGGGTTTTTTATGGATTTTTTTTTTTTGCAAAGTTACTAGTATGTTGTTGTTGGGGTTTTTTTTTTGTTTGTTTTGTTTTTATTTTTGTTTTTTAAATTCTTCTCTTCAGTTCATTTTACAGATGAGAAAACTGAGGCAAAAGGGGTTAAATGACTTGCCTGGATCACACAGCTAGTTAACTCTGAGGCCAAATTTGAGCTCCTAATTCCATGCTTGATACTCTATTTACTATACTACCTAGCTGCCCTTGAGTGCTTTTTTTAACCATTTTTTTTTTAAATCTAACAAAGGAAAAAGTTGAGGTCCAGAAAAGGAAAGTGACATATTCAACATCACTTCGTAGTAAAGTCATAATTCAAAACCTGTTCTGTCTCCAAACTCGGGGTCTGTTCCATCATACAACTTATACTGAAAGTTGTGTATTGAGTGGGAGGGGGGGAGGTCGTGGTGAGGTGCAGGAACACACACCATCCAGACAATTCCAAAGCTGCCTTCCACCCTCTGCCTACTACTTAGTTGCTATGATGTCCTGAAGCACTTTAGTTCACTGCTGGTTCCTAAGCGAGTACTCAGGCTTTTTCCTGAGACAGCCCGGTGGGAAAGAGCCCTGACACCCAGCTGCTTGATCCCATGCTCCAAGAGAGATGGAGGCTGCCCGGGGTGCCCACCTTGATGCCCAGGTTGGTATTGTGAGCATCCATCCGGGCACGAAGGTCCTTGCTTCCCTTCTTGGGCCCCAGGAAGTTGCTGAGGAATTTAGTGCTATATTTGAGGTTGTCCCCACACACCCCCCACTGCCAGGCTTGGCGGTTCTCCAGGTCAGGGGAGTCATCACAGGTGCAGCGTTCCATTCGGCCTGCACTGCAGGCCCGGGCCAAAGCATGGGTGAGGGCTGCTGAGGACACTGCGTAGAGGAAGGCGGTCTCCTTGAAACCTACACCGGAAAGGGAAGAGAAAGAGGGAGAGAAAAAGAAAAATTGAGGTTCTAACAGGGCCTCCTGGGGCCCTGAATGACAGCAGAAAGGAAAGGTACAGACTATCAAAGTAGTTGTGAATTGTAGAGATCTGGAACAACTAAACAATCAATCAATAAGCATTTATTAAATATTTATCACATATCAGATTGTGGTAAGCACTGGGAATACAAAAAGAGGCAAAATACAATCTCTAATCTCTAATGGATAAGAAATAAGACAAAAATGCATGAACAAGTGACATATGGATTAAATAGGAAATAATTAATAGAAGGAAGGAGAAGTAAGAATTAAGAGGGATTAGAAAAGGTTTCTTGTAGAAGATAAAATTTTGTGTAGTGATTCAAGGTAATTCCAGTAGAGTTGGAACAGAAAGTGCCATTCACATCTGCAGAGAGAACTATGAAAGTGGAGCAAAGTATAGTATTTTCTGTTGTTTGTTTGCTTGTTTTTTCTTTCTCATGATCTCTCTTGATTTGATTTTTCTTGAACATAACCAATTTGGAAATATGTTTAAAAGAATTGCACATATTTAATTTATATTAGATTGCTTGCTATCTTGGGGAAGAGAGAGGTAAGGGACAGGGATAGAAAAATTTGAAACATAACATTTCCAGAAATGAATGTTGAAAACTATTTTTACATATAGTTGGAAAAATAAGACACAATTTTTAAAAGTGGGATTTTAGCTGGGATTTATAGGATGCCAGGGAAGTCAGGAAGAGAAGTTGAAGAAAAAAAGTATTACAGGAACTGGTGACAGTCTCATTTTACAGTGACCCAGAGTAGAAGAGACTTGTCCATAGCCAAACAGCAAGATAGCAACTATGGGGATATGTAAGACCCCAACCAGAACACTGAAAATGTTTCCTTTTCACCCATCTCCTTGTTTCCTAAGATATGACATAGAGCAAATGTGCAAATTCTATCTTTGAACTTAAACCATGGGGAGATGGAATAACAGCATCTATCCTCTATGAACAGGGTTACTACTGGCCCAGATTGCCATTGGAGGTTCCTCCCAAAGCTGTCTGTCTTCTACTTTGACTCTGATGTTCTTGAGATTTGAAGTCACCAACTCTTCCATGTGCAATCTGACTGGTGACTGTATGATAGCTCTTCAAATATATCAAGACTAATCTCATATCCCCCTCATCTTTTCCTCTTCAAGGAATATATTCCAAGTTCCTTTCACTGATCTTCATATAAGGACTTAAGATTCTTCCCTATCTTGGTTGCCTTCCAACTTATCAGTGTCTTTATTAAATTGTGGCCTCTAGAACTGAACACAATGATCTAGATATGGTCCTACTGGACAGATAACCTCAAGTCATCCTACAGGAGAAAAAATGGACCTTTGATGGAAAAGAAAACTAATGAAAACACAAAAAGTCAATAACTGTATGTGAGCAAGTTTGAAAGTAACTGGAGTTATATATAATGATGTAGTGCTGCTAATGAGGGAGAAGAAACAAGTGTCTCTTTAGAACTCTAGTATTTTATTTTATTTTATTTTTTAAAATTTTATTTATAAATTTTTTGACAGTATATATGCATGAGTAAATTTTTTTATAACATTATCCCTTGTATTCATTTTTCCAAATTATCCCCTCCCTCCCTCTACTCCCTCCCCTTGATGACAGGCAATCCCATAATTTTACATGTGTTACAATATAACCTAGATACAATATATGTGTGTAAATACCATTTTCTTGTTGCACATTAAGTATTAGATTCTGAAGGTATAAATAACCTGGGTAGATAGACAGTAGTGCTAACAATTTACATTCACTTCCCAGTAGAACTCTAGTATTTTAAAGGGTATTCAGGGAGTTATATAAGAAAAACAGAAGAACTGGGGCAGGGATTGGTTCTGTTCTGAAGATTTTAAGAGAGGAACGGTAAAGGAGAGTGGGAGTGAAAAAAGAATATGCTATTATAAAAAGGAAGAAATTAAAGTTGGAATTTACCATTTCTCATAATAGCAAATAGAATATAAGAGAAGAAAATGTACATACATAGAGGGAGAAGTAGAGAAACTGGCATAAGATGAATATCATCATCTCTGAACTAAAGAAGAATCGTACACAAACATATACTCTCACATGAAGGGATACACATATACCCACATCAACATTCACATACCCTTTTGGTATAAAAATATGTTGCACACAAAGAAACAAGCAAGGAAGATAGGGAGTCTATTGTTCTCTTATAAGAAATGATAAAAAGAAAATTTTAGAGAATCTTGGGTAACAAACTGATACAGAAAGTTGTGAGTAGAACGAGGAGAATAAAATATACAATAACAACAATGTAATTAAAAATATCTTTGAAAGACTTAAGATCTCTGATCAAAGCAATATACAACCATGTCTCCAGAGCACCCATAGTGAATAATCCATGAATTTTCTCTCTGAGAGGTAACAGATTTAAGGTGCAGAGGGAAACACTTTTTTTAAATTGATCACTATGTGTATTTGTCTTACTTGACTATACTTACAAATGATTAGTATTTTTCTTTGCTTTTTAATTGGAGTGAGAAATTAGCAATAGTGATATAAAAAAAAGAAGACTACTGAAAATTTTTAAATGCAGAGAGGAATAGAAAATTCAGACGGAAGCATAGACTAATAGGGCAGTTTTGAAATTAACATGGACTTTATCACATACTTTTAAAATACTAAGTGATGAGGATTCATGGTTTCATATGCAATCGTCTTTTTGTATTCTGCTGTATGTGTAGAAATGCTTGTTTTATTGGTATTTAGGCTCAGAATTTTTTAAAATTAAAAAATAATTAATAAATTTAGGGAGAAAAAAGGGAACTGATAAGGGGTCACTCTGAGATTATTTTCTATTTATAAAATATGTGTTATATTCTACATTCTATAGGAAGCCTTCTATAATCCCTCTTAGTTCTAGTGATTTTCCCTTTTTAAATGATTTACTGTTCATATTATATATAATTTGCTTTATATAGATTTGTATACATGTTGTCTCAGCTATTAAATGTGAACTCCTATGGGGCAGGGATTATCTTTTGCCTCTTTTTGTATAGTGCTTAGCATAGTTCCTGGAGCACTTAATAAATATCTATCAAATAAATGTGACTATGTATATTTTTATGTATAAATAGTTATTACAGGTGTTATATACATTTGTTTTACATGTGCATGTATATTTTATTTATTGTATTATGTAAATACATACATATATCTACAGATATATTTACATATACATATGAAGTCGGTTTCCTTTGTCCTCTATGCCCACCATTCTCATTCTTACCATTATTCCACTTAATTGCTATTATTGTTATTTGTATTTTTATTATTGTTATTATCCTACTTAATTGTGATTATTTGCATTTGTATTATTGTTATTATTCCACTTAATTGATACTTTGGTATCCTGAAAAAATTATTGAACTGAGATTTGCTGGACTGAAATCATAGCATATCAGAGTTATAAGGGTCTTTAGAAACAATCTGGTCCAACCCCTTAATGTTACAGAGTAGAAAACTGAAGAGAAGAGAAAGGATTTGTCTAAAGTCAAATGTACACAAGCATGTATATATGTGTACAATATATATGCATGTATACATATAATAGAGGTATATCACATGTTTATATAGCTGCAAATAACTATTTAATACAACATATATATGACATTAAACACCATAATTATATGTTTTAAATCCAAATGTTATTATCCTCGCAAAACACTCATTTTTCAGAGAAGGAACAGAAGCCCAGAAAGGGCTCAATGATAAGCAGCCTTAAAGTAACATAATAATTACTATATTACAATGCATAATGTTGTATAATAAAATAATTATTGTATTATATAATATTTTGTTATATAGATACATTTATGTGTTATATTGCATAGTTATTTGCAAGGCCTTTTCCCATTAGAATATGACCTCCTTGAGGGTAGGGATCATGTTTTTACAGACTTCATGTAGATCTTTAGCACTTACACTATGACTAGATACAAGGCTGTTGATAAGCGGAAGGAAGCACATACCTCTTTTTAGGAGCGCTGTTCTCCCCTCCAGACTACAGTTCCAGCGCTCATGGCGGAATTGGGCCTGGCACTCAAGGACACCCAGGTGCACAGCATCATACAGGGTCTCAGCTAGGCCTGGCTCTCGCCGACATAATTGCTTTTGCTTGCGGGAAAGTTTTAACAGGTCACACTGTTTCAGGTGGGCTCTGCTTTGCAGGGGAGCTGTAGCTGAACCCAGTCCAGGGAAAGGAGTTAGAGCTTCTCTTCCTGTCAGGCTAGTGGGAGCCAGGGAAGAAAAAAAGGTTGATTAAGTCTTAAGAGGAGAAGGAAATGAGTAGAGTGGAACCAGTCCAGGGACACTGAGCAAAAAGTCTGGTTAACTCTCAAGGGGAAAAGGGAACTAGTGGAATGACACCAGTCTGGTGGCCTTGTGGAAAGAGCCTTGGTGCATGAGTTTGATTCCCTATCTTGCCACTTTTAAGCTGCAGAGACTTAGATAAGTCATTATATCTTGCTGAAGCATAAATTTTCTCTATGAAAAATGTGTATATGTATAGGTAGAGTGGACTAACAATACTTAGAATTACTAATAACACCCAATATTAATTAATTAGTTAATTGATAAATTTCTAATTAATTGACTAACTAATAAAATACTAATAATACTTAGGCTTACAGTGGGGAGAGTAATAATATTTAGGCCTAAAAATTATATAAATGTGGAGTGTCAGTATTATGAATACAGAGAATTAGTCTTGGAGTCAAATTCCTTCTTTTGGCACCTATGAGCTTAATGACTATTAACCCTTTGTACCTGAGACAATCTGCTAAGTCTATAATTTGCAGATGAGTTGACATTATACCTTGGAAGAGATTCCATGCTGAGTTTCCTACTGATGAAAGCACAAGTTCAGCCTCCTAAAATATTATCATGGATGAGATGGAATGGACTTCCCAAAGAGTAAGTCTCAGAACCAATGTTCTATTGCTTCTGAAAGTACTAGTCCTTTGTAGTCTAGTCTCTTGAGGCCTTTTTCAATATAGAGCAATTGTTGTCTAGTTCCTTTCCCGTAAATGGTCGCATTCATTTTGAGCCTTTCACAGCGTCTCCCCATTGTATAAATGAGAAGACTAAGGTTTAGGAAGTGATGATGATTTGTGTAAGGACACATCTTGACTGTAGAGATGGAACCAGAACACTAACTGAAACTGATCCTCATTGAGATCAGATTGGAACTGAGGTCCAGAGAAACTATGATTAGTCTTAAAGTTATGAAGTTGTGCGAGATAGTGGAAAAAATTCTGGAATAGGAATCCACTGACCTAGGTTCCAATTATGGCTCTGTCAATAATTAGCTGCATCATTTCCTCTTTTCTGGACTTCAGTTTTCTTTTCCAGATTATCTCTAAAGGCCCTTCTAGAACTAATAATTTGTGTTTCAAGTCCACCGAATCCAAGATTTTTGCAGCATACCAGAGTGTAAGTATAAATGGAATAACAAGTGGACAATCAAACATAAGTGGGAATAGTAAAAATGAACATAACGTGCTTAGGGGAAAAGGAGACTATTTGTTGGAGACCAGTGATAAGGTAAGTTATAAGACTTTTAATTGCATCATCATTGCTTGTGTTCCCCAGCTAGGATCTTTGATTACTGGTATCTATCTTCTAATCTTCTTCCTCTCACTTCTTTCCACAATGCCTATCACAATGCTGATCATACAGTGATAACTGAATTGATAAACTTAAGAGTTTCAGTTTGTTCCTTTCTTCTGATACAAAATATTGGAAAAGTATAAAATAAATTGGGCAATAGATCCTATAGCAATGGGGGAAAGGTCTAGACTGGCTAAGGAAATGCCTAGAAGGTGAGCCAAACCTATACCCTTGTAAACTGTCATTATCTCTTCCCGTTCCTGGGGCTACCACACTAGAAAATGAGTCCTCAGGATATTGAAAGCAAGGCTACAAGAACAGGACCTAGGATGAGATTGTATGTGCAGACAGGCAGCTCAGTTCTTCCTCCTTTTGCTTTTACAGGGATTTTATCCTTGATACCTGAGGCTTTCATTACATGGATCCTTTTGCAAAACTTTACTGTATTTAAAAAAAATCAAGGGTTCTCTGAAAAGGCATTAATCTTTTAAATGAGGCTGATGGACAGAGAGAGGAGTTTAGCCAGCTACACAAGTGGGAGATGGAAGTAGGTCCACCCAGGGAATTCCCCTCCTTCCCTCAAGGAGCATTCTGAGAGTTTTTATTGCTGGTTTCATAGGAAACCATAGGGGTGCTATGGGACCTCTGTCCAGGCCCTATGGCCTGGAGCTAAAAGACAACTTGGAAGGAAGGAACTCGGACCTAGGCTCATGAAATTAAATTAAAGAAGGAACTCGGACCTAGGCTCATGAAATTAAATTAAAGAAGGAACTCGGACCTGGGCTCATGAAATTCTCTGTGCTGCGCCTAGTTTTCTACGGCAGTGCTTTGCTAGACTTTCAATAATATTATTAATAACAATGATAATTAGCATTTATATAGCATTTTAAAGTTTGCAAAGTGCTTTACAAATTTTATCTCATTTGATCCTCACAACAACCTTGGAGGGGGTGGAGTGGGTATTAGTATTATTACTTTCATTTTACAGATGAGGAAACATCTCACAGATGGTTAAGTATTTGGGGCATAGTTTGAATTGAGTATTTCTGACTCTTGGTCCCATTCCCCTGGCATGGCTTCTGAAGCCCTCCATAGTGTGGTTCCAAGATACTTTACTAGGATTATCTCCCAGTACTCCCTCATAAATTGATAAGAGTCCATCTGGATAGGTCTTTACTGTTCCATAAACATAGCTTCCATATCCCCAGTTTTGCTCCTTTCCTCACACATTTTCTCCCTGCCTGGCCTCTCTTTGCTTCTTTCCTCAAACTATTTAAACCTTATAAATGCTTCCAGTCCCATCTCCTCCCTGAAGGTCTTTCTGACCCCACAGTGACAACCTCTTGCTTCTCTGAACTTCTGCAGTGATTATTATCGGTTGTGTCTGACTCTTTGTGACCCCACTTTGGTGTTTTCTTGGCAAAGATATCAAAGTAGTCTGTCATTTCCTTCTCTAGCTCACTGTATAAGTGAGGAAACTGAGGCACACAGGGTGAAGTGATTTGTACAGGTTCTCACAGCTAATAAGTGTCTGAGATGAGATTTGAACTCACAAAGAGGAGTTTTCTTGATTTGAGGCTCAGTACAACCTAGCTGTTCCATATTTCACAATACCTTGTGTATATAACAGATACTCAGTACAGGCATTTATTGAATCAAGAAATTAATAAAATTAACTATAATAAGATTAATAAGGTCTGTTCCTGAAGCCAAGTCATCCAAACTAGGGACCCAAAGCCAAGATATATTTCCTCCTTCCTTGAACAGTTTCGGGAAAGCAATGAAACAGTCTTACTTTTCAGCTATATTGAGCGTCTTCCCATAACCTTTCTTAACAGTGGGGTAAAGATCCAAAGGAATGGACAATCAAGCTCCAGGCTGGTTCTGACCTTCCTCTACTAAAACTGACTTGTTGAATGGCTACCTTCTCTGCTGGACCTAATGCAGAAAGCCCCACAGGCAGGTGTAAGACAAGTCCACCCCCATCCAGGTACCTTCAGAGAACTCCCATGGATGGAATCTACCAGGTGCAGCCAACTCAGTGGGGAGCTAATCTCTAAAACCACCAAGCAGGGACAGATCCTATCGGACTCCATCCCAGCCAGCCGTGGCCCTGGGCGGCAATCCCAACCTGAGGGGAGGGAAGGAGCTGGCTAATAATTAAGCTGGGGGCTAATGGGTAAATTTCCAGTCCACTGCTGTCCAAACCAAAACTCTTCCCTGAAACCTGGCAGAAAACCTTCAGAGTTTCAGGATTTTTGCTTGATCTTCCTCTGATCCCCAGTAAAAGCCATGGTTCACCTCAACTGACTGGTACCTACTTCAACTTAACTGCTGAGGAGATTAATTTCCAGCATAGAAAGTCTGGGTATGAATAGGCTACATAACCATCTTTGAAGAGAGAATTTGTGATTCAAGTAGGGGTAGGACTTAGATGACCTCTAAGGGCCTTTACCTTTTTTAAGAGTTTGGCCCTTATGCAATTGTGTGTGGCTCAGATGGTTCTAAGGCAACTGAGAAGCTGAAGAGACCATGAAGTTGTGCAATCCAGGAGCACAGTTCCAGAGGAAATCCAGTGAGAGGACATGAGTTCATGTGATTCCCTTCCATATAAGCTCTCCTTCCCTACTCTGAGCCCTGAAAGTCACACCCAGAAGGGAGGATATATTATTGACATATCTTCTTTTCTTTATGGACCCAGCTTCTTTTCTGTAAATGAAAAAAACAAACAAACAAACCTTTTCCTTCCTGCTACGCTTAGAAGTTGGAAGAAAAACTGTATTGTCAGAAGAAAATAATATTCTGTAGTGTTTTGATTTAACACCTAGCACTAGAATTGTGAAAAGAAATATAAAGCTTGAAAAATTAGCCTTATGAGTCTTACCTTCCATTCCCACACCCAATGGCTAGCTTAATAACCTTTGTGTCTCTAATGCACTGTTGGAATTGTGAACTGATCCAACCATTTTTGAAGAGCAATTTAAAACTAGGTCCAAAGGGCTATAAAACTGTGCATACCCTTTGATCCACCAATACCATTAATAGGTCGGCATCTCAAAGAAATCATAAAAAATGGGAAAAGATTTATATGTACAAAAATATTTATAACACCTCTTTTTTGTGGTGGCAAAGAATTGAAAATTGAGGGGATATTCATGAGTTGGGGAATTGCTGAACAAGTTGTGGTATATGAATGTGACAGAATACTATCGTGCTATAAAAAATGACAAGCAGAGTAGTTTCAGAAAAACCTGAGAAGAGATGTATGAACAAATGTAAAGTGAAGTGAATATTACCAAGAAAATATTGTATATGATAACAGCAATATTGTATAATGATCAACTGTGAATGACTTAGCTATTCTGATCAATACAATGACGTAAGATAATTTCAAAGGACTTGTGATGGAAAATGCTCTCCACCTCCAGAGAAGGAACTGATGCAGTCTGAATCCAAAATGAAACAAATTTTTCACTTGCTTTATTTTTCTTGCTTTTTTTTTTGCAACATAGATAACATGGAAATATGTTTTGCATGATTTCACATACATAATTGATATATTTCTGGCCTTCATAATGTGGGGGGAAAGCATGAAAGAGGGAGAGAGTTTGGAATTCAAAATTGTTTTTAAAAATGAATGTTAAAACAAATAAATAAATAAAAAGAAGAAAAGCAACCTTTGTGTCTTATCCAAATTTTGAATTTGTCTTATGTCTAACCAAACTATTATTTTCTATGGGTTATGCATTTAATATGTATCTTTATGTCTCATAGATCAAAACCGCTGGTGAATTAGTGTAACATCAGAAGACTGTAAATGAAATATATTTCACTCCTTTTTGCAGAGAGGTGGTGAACTATAGATATAGAATTGGTCATGTGTTGTAAGTAGCTAAGTGGACAGTAGACCTGAAGAAGACTTGAGTTCAAATTTAGCTTCAGACAATAGCTATGTAATCAGTATCTGCCTTAGTTTACTCATCTGTAAAATGAGGATAATAGTACCGACCCTGAAGGGTTGTTGTGAGAAACAAATGAGATGATATTTGTAAAGCATTTGGCCCAGTGCCTGGCCTATAGAAGATGCTTAATTAATGTTTGTTTTTTTTTCCCTTGGCAGAGAAATAGTAGATAAGTATAGAACCAGGCTTACATGTATTTTTTTTTTTGTTATAAGAGAGGTATATCATAATGTTATAGATAAGGGGGGGGTAGGAATACAATAGGGATGTTAAAATAAAGAGCATCAATGAAATAATTTTTAAAAAAGAAAACACAAAAATAAAAGTAAGTCAAATTGTGCTTGGAAATCCTAAATCTTAAGCTGTCAGCAAGATAATCTATGTCCAGGTTTTAAAGAAGTTCTTACACAAATATCTGTCATTTACTAAATTAAGTGGAACTCCTGTGACTGACTGTAAGAGTCTAATAAAAAGTGAGTTAATTTTATTAGCAATAATGATGTCTAGTAGCCCTTAATGATCAACAAAGGCAACCAACCGGACAGAGGCCTCAGGAGATACTTGGCCCCTGCTCTGCCAAGCTGCCCAGAAGACCTTTCCCTTAGGGAGGGAGATTAAAGCAAAAGCTGTTATAGAGAATCAACTTGCTTAACACCATTACCAATTACTAAGTATTAGTGTAAAGGTCCTGGACCCTGGCATTCTAGATTTGTTACACATTCCATCCAACTGATCTTGTGCCCGATTCTTGGATGAAGTAAGAAAATATAACAGAGAAGACAATTTCCCTCCTACTCCCAAAACCCACCCTCACTGGTTCTCCAGCCTTCCATCTGTGCCCTATTTCTAACCAGGTCACATTTTCCCCTTTCCTGCCCCCCATCTCAATAGTCTTATTTGAGTGTTAGTTTAAAAACAAACTGACTGAGTTTCCCATAGTTCATAGATTTGGAGCAGAAAGAGACCTCATATAGTCCAAACTCCTCATTTTATATTTACTGGGATGTGAAGTATAAGATAGCTTAGTCGATTTGGCAGAGTTGTTGTTCAGTCATTTTAAAGTCATAGCTGATTCTTCATGATTCCATTTGGGGTTTTATTAGAAAAGATATTAGAGTGACTTGACATTTCCTTCTCCAGTTTATTTTACAGATGAGGAAATTGAAACAGGGTTAAGTGACTTAGGCAGGGAAACATAGCTAGTAAGTGTTTGTGGCCAGATTTGAACTCAGGAAGATGAGTCTTCTTGACTTCAGATCTACTACTCTAGTATATCACCTAGCTGCCCTAAGTCACACAGGGAGTAATTATCAAATAAGGGAAATGAAAACGTATGCATTCAAATATATTTGCAAACTATTTAACTTTTAATGATCAACTATAAGGTACTGTAATCCATGAATTAAATCACAATTCTCAATTTCCTCATCTGTAAAAAGAAGCTATACATGTTTATACCGAATACCTCATTGGGTTGTTTTTTTTTCCCCCTTTGGGAATTGCTTTTATTACTGATGTCTATTTGTTGCTAAACATTATACTATTACACAAAGTGACTGAACATAGGATATATAAGCTCAAATAACAGAATTATTTACTAAAAGCATAAGCCCTTATAATGGTTTCCTACAATTTTTATGATAAATCAAAGATCTTTTATCAGTTCACTTGCTGGTTTCTCCCTATGACCATTAAGCTTCATTTAATTCTGTATAGCAGGCATCCCTGTTCAAAAGAAAAGGCATTCTAAAATGCATATATTTTGTAAACTATTATTATTAAGTTAGAAGCTATTAGGTAAACAATTAACTTTCAGAGGTTCATGAACTTGTTAATTTTTTTCCCTTAGTTATGAGAGATTTTATGTGTTCTTCAAGATCTAAATTATTGGACCCAAATCTGAGTTGCAGTCTGTCTTGTTCAGTCCTGCTCAGTGATTTATTCCCTCATGTAAGAAATCAAGCCTGCTAATTCAGCTGGCTATGTGGTTTCCCCAGTCAAGGCAGTGACCCTTTTCCCACTCCATAATCCCCAGGGATTCAGGTTATCACCTATGCTGGAAGTAACCTTGGTTCTTAGATATCCCATCAGGTTGAATCTGAACAGCTCTCTCCCTCAAATAGAGAAGACAGCCTCCTTCCCAAGTCTCTATTTTCCCCAATTTTCATCTTGTGTCACCTTCCCATATTTATCTTGACTCTCTCTTTTTATTCACTCTCTCCCCACATCCCTTAAATACAATTTCTCCAGAGGCCCCCCCAAAGTAACCTTTTTCTGCTGTATTGGGAGAGAGATGGGAACAGGGCTTGGAAGGGCTACAGAGAGAGAAGTTGAAACATTATGTTGCTTCAAGTGGACAACAGTTGGTCTTTTAATTTCTCTGGGCTTCCAATTGGTTAATTGTCTTCTTAAAGGAGCCCCAAAGTCTAGAGGATACAGTGGTTGGGAAAGGACGGGCCAAAAAAACTGCCTCTAAAACCACCCTGACTCTTGGAAGAATTTTTGGAGATGGGCTTGGAGCCTTTGCAACTGCTCAGAGGTTCTACCAGAATATTTAGAAATCTGAATGATGTAATTACTTTGATTATGAGTGCATAGAGAATGGGGCAACCCCATGAAAACTACTTAACACAAAAAGGGGTCTCAACCAGATCGGGGTTGGAGATAAAGAGTTTACCCAAAAAAATCTCTAGGTTTAGGGATAGGTCCACTAAGCTGATATCTCCTCAATGAACTTTGAGTTCTTCCTGATGCCTCCTAACTCCTAACCTCCACCTCTAGCTGAAGGAGGAAATCTCTCCTCAATTTTCCTGAAATGTACACCTATTCTCCATCTTCCTTATTATATCCTACTTTGTATTTCACTCATATGTGTACAAATGACAAAGAAGTTCATTGTGAAAATGAACACATCTATTTGCGTATCCCTTGCATTGACCAGTGTCTTGCACATAGTAGGTATTTATTATTATAAACAATAATAATATTAAAATTCTTTACATGTTGTCTCATTTGGTCCTCACAATAATCCTATGTGGAAGGTGTTATTATTTCCATTTTACAGATGGGGAAGTTGAGTAGGTCACATGGTGTCTCAGAATTTGAAATCATTTAAGTTGATTCAGATATTTTAATCTATTCTTTATCTCTCCAAGTCCACATAGCTTTCATAGTATCCATCAAGTTGAAAACTAAGATACCAAAAAGGACCTTGTAGAATCCGCCATCTTTTAGCTAGCTCCAAAACTTCTAGGCATCTAAGCCAGATTAACTGGGACTCTCCCATAGACAAGTCCTGATCTCAAACCCCTTTTATTGTTGTTCAGTCATTTCATCACGTCCAACTCTTTGTGATCCCACTTGGATTTTTCTGGGCAAAGATACTGGAGATATTTGCCATTTTCTACTCCAGCTCATTTTACAGATAAGGAAACTGAGACAAATAGAGTTAAGTGGTTTGCCCAGGATAACACATTTAGTAATGTGAGACCATATTTGAATTCAGGAAGTTGAGTCTTCCTGACTCTAGACCTGATGCTCTATCCACTACATCACCTAGTTGCCCATTATTGATATTTTTCATATTAGAAATTGAAATGTCTTAGTATTACCATATATTATATATTTATAATATTATATAATTATATGTATTATAATTACTTAGTATTATTATGAAGATTTACAGATACCCGCCAGAGGTGCCCAGACCCCTGGGAAACCTTGGACCACACTTTGAAAAATGCTATCTTAGACTCCTTAGAGTATCCCTGCTGAGGGCTTCCCAGGAGGTAGGAGGTTAGTTGGAAGAGGACCAAGGCAATGGTTCTCACAGGTACAGGTCATGTCAGGCCTAGAAGCTTTGCCTGGCATTAGATCCCATGCCAGCCATGGGCTAACACCCAGAAACTAGTAAAGCCTCCTTGTTGTGTCCGGAGCTTAATGCCTGGGCCCAGTGGGCTAAAAAACACCCATTAGATGCTCCAGATAACAGGCTTCCTCTACTGGGGCTGATTTGCATAGAAAGCATTCACAGTGTGCTTTCATCTCCAAAATCTAGGTCTGCCCCTCACCCCCTAGTCTGGGGAGTGGCTCCAAAGTGGCTGCCCCCCCCCCAGAACAGGAAGAACCAATAACTGAGCCATACCACATTCCCCTTTGAGATAGGGGGCTCCTGCTGCCCAAACCCCCAAGAGATTATAGGAGCCTGGAGGGAGAGAGACTCACTTCTTCTATCTTGGTAAGACTTAAAATTTAAGTCACCTCACAGGTTTCACTTGACTAGTCAGTTCCCCTTTCCCTTAGGCTAACCGAAACCTAGGAATTGGCTAAAGTGCTGGACTTTGAGTCAGCAAAGACTAGAGTTTAAATTCTCCCACAGGGACTCACCATGTGATTTTAGGCAAGCCAATTAAATCCTTAATGCTTCAGTTTCCTCATCTGTAAAATGGGGTGAGAGCATTTACCTCAAAGAGTTGTTATAGGATCTGAGTGAGAGTATCTGTGTATATACATATACACATATATATGTGTGTATACCCTTTGTAGACCTTAAAGTGCTATATAAACATCAGATCTTATTGTAAAACTTTTTCTCCATGAAGCCTTCCTGACTACCCTGGCCCATAGTACTTCAACTTTACTTTCCTCTTTAAATACATCTCCTAGATTCCTTTATTTCCAGCTAAACAAAGGTCTTTCCTGATGACATAAATTGTTAGTGCTCTTCTTTCCCTTTTCCCAACACACACACACACACACAAACAAACACACACACACACACACACACACAAACACACACACACACACACACACCCCTTATGTTCTCCTTCAACCACAGGAAAGGAGAGGAAGGAGATGACCAAGGTCATTCTGAATGAGCTTTAGTTAGAACTCCACTTTTTCTCCATTTTCTGGAATTTAACTCCTCAACTTAATGGACAATGCCAGAGAGCATGGCCTAGTTTCCTGCATCTTTGTGCAGCATCATTCCCAGTTTAAAGGTCTTTTATAACTTTGTCGGAAAAGGGAGTGCCAGAGGATTAGATAGATAGAATCATGAAAATGACAAAAATGAACTTGGACAGACTTTGAGAGATAGTGGAGGATAAAAGGGGATGGCATGTTGTGGAAGATGGGTTCATGAAGAGCTGGACTTGACTCAATAACAGCCAACACCAAGAACCACCAGAAACACCAACAATACCAGTAAACCCAATCTCCCAAGATATCAAGACTGAAATGGGGATTGGTTACAATCCCAATTTACAACTACAATAATACTCAAGGAATTGTTCAATTCTCTGTCTGAAGACCCTCCACTGCATCTAGAATTAGGCCATTTTACTTTTGTTTGGTCTCAGGATCTCTTTACATTCTTAAACATTACTGAGAACCCCAGAAAGCTTTCTGTTTATGTGATTTATATCTATTGATATTCCATATTAGAAATTAAAATCAATACATTAAAATATTTATTTATTCATTTAAAATAATATATTATGTTAACAAATATGTTTTAATGAAAAATAATATTTTCCCAAATTAAAATATTTAGTGAGAAAAGTGATGCTGTTTTACATTTTTTTGCAAATTTCTTTAATATTTGACATAATAGAAGGTAGCAGAATTATTTTATCTGCTTTTGCATTCAAACTGTCATGTTTTACCATTTTGCTTAAATTCCATGAAGAATATCTGGCTTTACATTGATAGGTAGTTGGAAAGGGGAGAGAATTTTAAAGGGCAAATAATAACTTAGTATTATGAAAATCATTTTTTTCTTCAAGGATCTCTTGAAAGACTCTTAGAGACCCCCCCATTGTCCTTGTATTACATTCTGAGAATTTCTTCTCTGGCCTGTCAAGATTTTTTTGGATTCTGGTTCTATCATCTATTATTTTTCTCTTAGCTTAGTATCATATGCAAAGCTGAGGAGCATTTCACCTATGCCTTCATCCAAATTCTTGATAAAAATATTAAGCAATATATTCTAAACTTTCTATTTCCAGTTTTAGTGTTAGATCCTCATCAGGGCTTTAGACTAGATTGAAGTCTCAACCCACTAATGGATTTCTATTTTTATCAGGAATTTTGCACCTGTTCATGAAGGTTTCTTCCCATTGGTTTTTCTCTTTCTGGTCCCATCTGTTCCTTTTCTGTCCTATTGCCTTTCCTGGTCTTTGCTCCTCCTCTTATCTTGAGAGGGAGTATGGTCTATCCGCTATCTATGCAATATTGAGTCATTTTACTAGCTTCATTCTCCTCCTATGCCTGCTTATTATGTTGGCCAACAAACTCACACCTTAGCAACTATCTCATCCTGGAACTTCTTTCAAATGACTAGGGCCATCTTGCCTTGGAACATCTAACTCATTCGTGTATTCTTCTCATCCTTGAATATCCCAGGCCAATCCCTTCTTTCCTTCTGGGGCCTCCATTTTGTGGAGAGGTCTGGACCAACCAGCTCTCACTCCCCTCCTGACTTTGCTCCTGACTTCTGAACTTCAGAATTACATCCTTTCATTCCCCCTCCCCCAGAGCTTTAAAATTTTTTCTTCTGTGTGTTGTTTCTTTCCTGATCTTTTGTTATTCAGTAATTTTTCAGTCATGTCTGACTTTTTGTGAACACATTTGGGATATTTCTGGCAGAGACCACTAGGTAATTTGCCATTTCCTTCTTCAGCTCATTTTATAGATGAGGAAACTGAGGCAAAGCGGTTAAATGACTTTCCCAGGCTCATCTAGCTAGTAAGTGTCTGAGGCCAGATTTGAAGTCAAGTAGATGAGTCCACTTACTTCAAATTCTAACTATTATACCATACACTACAACACTATCACGTACCCAAGGGATTGTCCAAGTTCTGCCTAAATATCTTCAAGGAAAGGGAATCTACAGTATCTGGAATCAAGCCATTTTATTTTTGTTTGGTCTCAGGACCTCTTTACGTTTTTAAACATTGCTGGGAACCCCAAAGAGCTTTCTATTTATGTGACTTATACCTATTAATATTTATCATATAAGAAATTAAAACTAATAAAATTTTAAAATATTTACTTATCCATTTAAAATATGCATTATGCATAATTAAGAGCAGACACAATCCTGCTTACCTCTCTTCCTTCCATCCTTTCTACTATAAAATGAACTTTGCTCTGTTGTTGTTATTCAGTCACTTTCAGTTGTGCTTTAACTCATTGTGAATCCATTTAAGGTTTTCTTGGAAAAGATACAGGAGTGGTTTGCCATTTCCTTCTCCACCTCATTTTATAGATGAGAAAACTGAAGCAAGCAGGGTTAAATGACTTACCTAAGGTCACACAGCTAGTTAAGTGTCTGAGCCCAGATTTGAAATCAAGAAGAAGAGACTTCTTGATTGCAAGCCTAGAGAGAGCTTCACCTCTAAGATGATTTCTAAGTTATCTTCCAGGTCTAAAGCTACTTTCCTTTGAGTTACTAACATCTATAACCTCAGAAGGGTTCTAGAGTTGGAAGGTACTCTATAGATACAGATCTCCATTTGCAGAAGAGGGCATCGAGGTCCAGAGAGTGGTAGTGATTTGCTCAAAGTCACACAGCTATGAACAGAGCCCAGATTCCTTCCAGGGTTTTCCAACTCCAAATGTACCCTCTCTATATTGCCTAATTAAGTAGTCAATACTCTCCCTGATCTCTCCTTCCATCCTCCAACTGGGCTGACACTATAAGAAAAATAATGACAATAACAATAATTTCATCCATATTTCTATGGCATTTGCCACTTACAAAACAATTTTCTAACAACCTCACGAAACAGCGCCAGTATTATTTAATCCATTTTACATAGGAGCTAAATGACTTACCTAAGATCACCTGGCTAATAAGAGGCAGAATAGGTCCAGTACTCCTCCCACTACTTTCTTAAGAGTCACTGCATTTTACCCTTATGCCCAAGACTGGCATGTGGGCCCTCACTGCCAATCCCCCAATCCTCTTATGTTTCCTTCTCCTACCATCTAGTTGTAAAGGGGGGAAATGGGCTTTATCCCAGCTGTGAGCTTTGTGTTCCTTGCTGAATAGATCCATTTCTTGTCTCAAAGCCAGCAGGCTCAACTGCTTTCCTATCCTGCATGCAGCAGCATCAATAAAGAAATATGCATATGTACAAAACACTTCAGCAGTTCCGTACAGATGGACATATTTTGCATCTCAACAACTCTCTGTATTTAGAGTGTGGGTAGTTTAGCACCTGCAGAGGAAATGGTTCTCTTCCTCCATTCTTCCTTCTCTCTCTTTCCTCTGGCAGTGGTAGGAGAGAGTGGGGGAGAAAGGCTCAAGTTGAAAGCAGGTCAGTCTTCTCAGAAAGCCCAATTTTGATTTTGATAAGGTTCTATTTTCATACCATTTAGGGGTAGCCATAAATAGGATTATGACTTAAAGGGCAATAAAAAGTCTCCCACCTTGACCTACCATATGTCCCCAAAGGAGGTGATATACACTACTTCTTCTCCATTTCCCCCTTTTAAAGCTTAGTTGATATAGTCACATAATAGAGCCACACACAGGATGAGGTTTTAATATGTTAACAAGATTGAATATCTAGTGACACCTTTATGAGGACTAAACATTTTCAGATTTAATCAGGAAAGAGATTGTGCAAATAAATTAGCCAAGACCCTAGAGGCTTTGAATGGCTAAACACTAGAGGAATTTCAGCAGAGAGTGGGAGAAAGCCCGACACCTGTGAGTCGATTTGTGAAAAAGATCCTTGCAAGGGAGGAAAGTGGCAAATTTCTCTCTTCTTCTCCCCAGTTGGCCATGTAACTTTGAAATGAGCTACCTGACTAGTAAGCAGCAGTATACCCAATAGGGAAAAGAGACATATTCCAGACTGAAACAGAAACGGAGACAGTCATTTGAAGAAGGAAGCAGTTTCAAGGATCTTAAGTCCTGTCAGCAAAAAGAGATCGAAGCTATTGAAAGGAGTACCTACTGGGGAAAAAAATAATTGAGCAACTCCCTAGCTGAGACATTGAACCTAAACTGAATTCTGTAAAGACTTTACAAAGAGAAAAAAAGACCTTCCAGGTCCTGAAATATTAGCAATTGTAAATTGCCATTGCCATATTTGTATTCTATATATGTTCTTCACTAACATCACACTTTAAGTTTGAGCCCACTCTTCCCATGAACTTATGAGTATTTGTGGAGAATGTACCCCAGGTTTATAGGGGTAATTTTTTTTAGCTATAATTTTACTATGACATCTTAGTAAATGTTTTTGCTAATTACTAGCTAATTACTAATAGCAATTACACCAGTGGGGACTCTAATATTTATCCAGGACTTAACCAAATAAAGCCCTTAGAAACTTTGGCTAATTTGCTTGCTCTGACAATTAAATTGTTACTTACTTGACTCAATCAGAGAAATGTTCCTTCCTCATAAAGGGATCACAGGATATTATTATGCCTTGTTAACACATTAAAATCTCATCATGAATCACTACATTCTGTGAATGAGCTGTGAAAGGAGCAGTGTAGGAGGAGGATCCTCTCTTCTATTACGCTGAAAAGAAAGAGATCTGATAGGTTATTTAATTTAGTGTTGCCTAAAATTAATTAAAACTTCACTTTGAGGGTTTAAATATATTAGTGGAACCTATAAATGCTGAACTTAGTAATATGGAAAACTCAGAATCTAAAAGGAAATCAGTGAAATGTGGGGACCAATAAAGCTTTTGTTCATACTGAAAAATTGTCATACATAAACATCTTTGCTACATACCAAAACAGTGCTAGTCTTGAAATTTTTTCAGACATATTATGGTCTGTTAATCCTTTATACAACTACCAGAGTGGTCTTCCTTAAGCATCACCTGATCATGTCACTCCTCTGTTCATTTAAGGCTTGCCATATTCATCAAAGAAATATAATAACTTAATCCTGATTTCCTTTCTAACTTTGTTCAGTATTATGCACCTCCATGTATTCTATATTCCCTCCCAATTCTCCCTCCTCCTCCACCCCCAAGTCTTTATTCATACTGTGCTCTATTCCTAGTGTCTTCCCTCCTCCTTCTGCAAGATGGTTTTCAACGGGTGCTTCAAAGTCCAATTGAAATATTACCTCCTCCAGCACTTCTTCCCCTATCTCATCTTTTCAGTTCCTCTGCAAACACCACATAACATTTTGCTTTAACCTTTCTCTATACTCATCTCACATTATTTTGCACTAATTACTTAAGTGCACTCTCTATGAGGGTAAAGACTAATCTTTAGTCTAAGATGGGCCCTCTGAAATACAGAGAGGGAAGAGGTTAGAATCTAGAGTTCTTGGCTCCCAGCCCAGGGTTCTGTTCATGTCATATTGCCTTTGGGTTAAGGATCCCTGTTAAAAACCGGAGTTACGGGGGCAGCTAGGTGGCGCAGTGGATAGAGCACCAGCCTTGAATTCAGGAGGACCGGGGTTCAAATATGATCTCAGAAACTTCCTAGCTATGTGACACTGGGCACTTAACCCGCCTCAGGAAAATAAATAAATAAATAAAGATAAATAAAAAAATAAAAACCAGAGTTACCTTAGAGATAGGTAATGGCTAACATCTCAGCAAGCATTAAAATAACATTAGCTACAGGCCTAGGAAAGTCTGATCAACTCCAAGGTACAGTGGTTAGAGCACTAGGTTTACAGTCAGGAGGAACTAAGTTTAAATTCTGTCTCAGATTCTTCTTGAACAAGTCATTTATCATGTCTCAGCTTCAGCTTCCCCAAAGAGAGGGGGTTGGACTCAATGACTTCTAAAGTTCCTTCTAGTTCTAAAGCTATAATGCTCTGCTCCTATTATGAAATGGGAATACAAGACAAGTAGTTTCGGATGTCCAGATGAGAAAGGTCTGAAGTATGGGGCATATTTTTAGGAGGTCTCAATGAAGCATTACAGTCTCTGTCTTTCCCTTCACCTACTTCTTAGAGGCAGCAGCAGAACTCTGTCTGAAAGGAGTAAATGGAATGGACAGATAAAACTTTCCTATTTAACTCCCTATAGATGGAAACATTTATATGCTACTACTTGTTCTAGGCTTGATTTCTAGGAGCACTGATGATGCCCATTCCCATTCTATTCATACGTTCGTGGTTCACATTTTCAATTGGTTTATAGAAATAAACTCACCCCAACCACAGCTCCTATACCAGAGACAGAAAGGTAATCTTAGAGAGAGGACATTGATAAATGACAAGGATGAGCAAGGGACTTGAGATTATGCACATGAAGACCAACTGAAAGAAATGGAGATATTTAGTCTAAAGAAGAGAAAATATAATAAGCAAGATAAAATTTTTATTGTTCATTACTTTCATGTCAATGGTGTCTTCATAACCCAATTTGGAGTTTTCTTGGTAAAAATCCTAGAGGGGTTGGCTATTTTTTTCTCCAATTCATTTGTCCGATGAAGAAACTGAGGTAAACAGGATTAAGTGACTTGCCCACGGTGACACAGCTAATGTCTGAGGCTGGATTTGAACTTAGGACTTCCTGACTCCAAGCCCAGCACTTTATCCTTAGACACTAGGTATATGATCCTGAGCAACCTATCTGTTGCAAGGAAAAAACCACAACTGTCTTCAAGTATCAGAAGGGCTTTCATTTGGAAAAGAGACCAGATAGACCCCTACTCATACATGAAGGCAGAGCTAGGAGCACTTATAGAAATTTGAAAAGGGTAAATTTAGACTTGTTGTCAGGACATATTCCTAACAATAAGAGCTGTCCAAAAGTATGGGCTTCTTCAGAAAGCTGTGGGTTCCCCCTCACTGGAAGTCTTTAAGCATGAGGCTGAGAGATTCTCAGGAAGATGCCTCTACCCATACAACTCCCTCTCCATTCCCTGAAGTCTGAAATTCTTCATCATTTCTCACTACAAAGAGAAGTCAGACTTCATTGTAAAGCTTGAAGGAAGGAAGCACTGAGATTGGGGAATGACTTATGCTGCTTCCTTTCCTGAAAGCATGTTTGGATGAGGAGAGGATAGAGCAATGAACACCTAGAGCCACATTGGAGGCATGAAGCATGTCACAGGGAAGAGGAGATGGTTTTGGAAAGCTGGAAAGAAAACCTAACATACCCTGACATGGCTAAAGAAAAACAGACTAGTCATTGTGCTATCTCTATATTGTGCTTCCTCCAGAAAGCTTTCTGGATTGATCTCGTATTCCTACCACTCTCCTTGGCCCTTAGATCAATTTGTTGTTGATATGTTGCAAATTTGTTGTGGTGGGTATCTTTGTATCTCCCCAGTTGGATTAGAAATTTCTTGAAAGTAGGAACCAGATTGTAATGAAATAGTGCTGTGCTATTAAAAATGATAAGCAGGACACTTTCAGAAAAATCTGAGAAGATTTATATGAACTGATGCAAAGTGAAATGAGCAGAACCAGGAGAACTGTACACAGTAACAACAATGTTTTATGATGATCAACTGTGAATGGCTTAACTATTCTCAGAAATAAAACAATCCAAAATAATTCTGAAGGGCTTAAAATGAAAAAAAAATATATCTACCTCCAGAGAAAGAACTGTGAAGTCTAAATGCAGAATGAAGCATACTTTTTTACTTCATTATTATTTTGGGATGGGTTTTTCGTCTTTATTTTCTTTTGCAACATTGCTAATATGAAAATGTCTTGCATGATTGAACATGTATAATCTCTATCAAACTGCCTTCTCAGGGAGGAAGGGTATAAGAAGTAAGAATGAGAATATGCAATTCAAAATTAAAAAAAAATCTTTTAAGTGTTTGTTTTATATGTAATTAAAAAAAGAAAAATTAATGTAAAAAAGAAAATAGGAACCATATTTTGATTCTTGTGGGATTCTTGGAGGAGGGAGAAGAAGAAGTTCATAATTTTCTATCTTCTCCCTCTCCCAATAAATACAAAGCTTAGTGTGATAGAAGTTTTTAATTAGTTAGATGAGTCCTCCTTGCAGGCTAGAATCATTCATTCAACAAGTATTTATTAAGCCCCACTATGTGTATTAGTATATGTCACATACTAGATCTGTGTTAGATTGTGTCTTACAGTACATATAACACTCTGAGATACAGAAAAGAGGAAGTGAGATACCAAATATTTCAAGATCATGGAATACTTCTATGCCTTCTTCCTGGACTTAACAATTTGTCTAACAAACTCATATCATCTTCTTTTCTCCCAATCCTTGTGATGAAAAGTCAGACTTGCCCCAGATTGTTATCCCTCCCCAAAGCCTATATCCCATTCTTTCATCTGTACTCATCTCAACCCTATCCTCTTATATATTACTCTAGCCTGCCCCTTCCACAGTGCCTTCTGGAGATCCCATTCCATTGATAACAAAGCACTCTTAATTTTTCTACCTTCTCATTCTCACATCTCTCTAATGACAATGCACTCCTAGCCATCTTCTCCAGCATAAACTCCACTTTTTCTCAAACCTGGTAATGGGAACAATATCCTAACATTTTGTTCCTTCTTGTTTTAGATTAGGCTAGTTTTTCCTTAAAAGCATGCTAAATTCTCATCAGCTCAGAGAACTAAACCAGCTACTTCCAAAACTTTCTTGTAGCCTGAGCACAAAATAGCCACAAGAAAATTCAGGTGTGATACTGGTAACTCAGAGAGAGAGCTTCACTCAGTTGAGGCAACTCAAAGTATCCTCAATTCATATCCTTGTTGAATATCCTTATTCTGTTATTACTAAATAGAACTCCTTTTGTTAACTATTAAATAGCCTCAGAGAGGTCTCATAGTATTCAACCATTGAGCCTAAACTCGGGGAATTGGCCTGAATCGGGCCCACATCAGAAAATACTCTATCTACCAAATCTGGAGGAGAAATCAGAATTCTCCTTGTTACTTATTGTCCCTGTGTCAGTACTTTCCCTTTGCTATCATCATTCAGCAGCTTCTCCTGCTTTGAGGGTTAGTCCATTCAAATGGATCACCCAATCTAGACCTTAGGATCAGTTACCTATCAGTTTCCAAGTAATTTTACCTTTTTTTTTTTTTTTTTCAATGGGTTCAGGACCTGGCTCACTGTCTTTCTTACCACCCATTATACTATTGTTCAGTTATGTCTGATTGACCTCATAGGCATATTCTATGGGCTTTTTTTGGCAAACATAGTAGAGTGGTTTGTCATTTCCTTCTCCAAGTTGTCCCCATTTTACAGTTGAGGAACTGTGGCAAATAAGGGTTAAATGATTTTCCCAGGGTCACCACAGCTAGCAAGGATTTCTGGCTGAATTTTAACTCATGTCTTCCTGATTCTAAGTCCAGTGCTCTATCCACTACACCATTTAGCTGCCCTGCCATGATACTAGGCAATTTCAATATCCTTCAAACACCTAGTTCCTTGATCTTCCTAACTCCCATCGCCTACTCCTCCATTCCACCTGTCTATATATGAAAATGGTCATACCCACAAGTGTTCCACTTCAATGATCAAACGTTCTGAAATCCCTTTATCAGATTGATCATAACCTCCTATCATTCCTCTTCCTATGACTTACCCCATCTAAAGCTAGTCTTGTCTTCCCTGAGATCTTCAATCTCTTCATATCCCAGTACTCTCCCAGGCTATCACCCTTGCTTTTAATCTCACTTTCCTTCCTTGTCAGTTTCTACTGTATAATTAATCAGGTTGATGTTATACTGTCTGTTATAATACAATAATACTACAAGAAATTCTAAGTGCTATCTGATCTTTGGCTAGCAAACTAATACTTACCTAACATGTTTGTTTTGAGGACTAGTTGAAATAATATATGTAATTTGCTTTGCAAATATTGAAGCATTATATAAATATTATCAATTATTATTTTAGCTCTAATCTTGAATCCCCTTGACCTCCTGTCCTGAAACTCACATTTCTGCCAAACCCCTGTTCTGGATTATTCTCACTTTGATTGCTCTTTTGCATAACTTTGCTGACTAGATCCTCCCCAAATTTACCTAATCCCAACTGGACCCTCACTTCAGTTAGGTAGTCTCTTCTCTAATGAATTTTCCATTCCATGAGTTATGGATGGCTCCAAACTGTCTTCAAGCCTCCCATAATGACTTCTCCCCTGAAACTCTCATTACACATTACGGAAAAAATAGAGACCATTTGCCATGTTTTCTCTTCTTCCTTTTCTTTCTCTCAAAATCCTGGACATTTTCCATCATTCTCTCCTACTCTATTTAAAGTGAAGAAGTGATCCTTCTTGTCAAGGCCAATTTCTTTCCATGTCTCTTTTATCCTAATTCTGCCAGATATCTTCAACAAATTGCCCTCCATAATCATATCTTCTTCCATTCTAAACTACACTGTCTCCCTAGCTATTGGTTCTTTCCTTAAATATAATTTTCTCAAAATTTGAAAAACAATAACAAAAAAACCCTTTTAACTATACTCTATTATAGAACATTTAGGCTCTGGGCCTGGAATCAGTTAGACTAAATTTAAATTCAGCGTCAGACACTTATTAGCTATGTGACCCTAAACAAGTCACTTCACTTTGCCTCAGTTTTCTCATCTGTCAAATGATCTGGAGAAGGAAATGACAAACTACTCCAAAATTTTTGCCAAGAAAACTTCAAATGGGGTCACAAAGAATAAGATATGACTGAAAATGATTCCACAAAAAATAAATGTTCTACTATCCTTTAAAGCTATTTTTCTAAATTTCTTTTTCTCTCTTTCATAGTCAAACTCCTATGAAAAGCTATCTGTAGTCATTGTCTTCATTTCTCCTCCCTTCACTCAGTTTTTAATCCTTTGCAATATGGTTTTCAACCTCATCATTAAACTGAAACTTCCTCCTCCAAAGTTATCAATGTTTTCTTACTTGCCAAATTTCATGACCTTTTATCAGTCTTCCTTCTTGATTTCTACAGTATTTGATACTCTAAAATCTCCTCCTTCCTCCACTTTCTGTCTATCCTCTTCTCCCTGCATCACTCTTTGTCTCTTTCTGTTTGTCTGGCTGGCTCTGGATCTTTATCTCTTTCTCTCTGCAATCAGGGTTAAGTGACTTGCCCAGGTTCACACAGCTTGTAAGTATCTGAGGTGGATTTGAATTCAGGTTCTCCTGATTCCAAGCCTGGAAATTGATCCATTGTGCCACCTAGCTGCCCTAGCACTGTTCTCTTTTGATTCTCCTCCTGCCTACCTGACTCCTCAGTCTCTCAGGCCCTTTTGTTACTTCCACATACATATAAAGATTTCTCACTATGAATATTCCCCAAGTTTCTTCCCTGGCTCCTCTTTTATTCTCTCTACACATACCATATTCCCCAAACAACTCTAGACCTAGAACCTTATTAGGGTTCCATAATCCAAGTAACAGACTTATTTCTGAAAGAGGTATTATTTGATTTATTTGGCAACTACCTCAGCTTTGAGCAAACCTATTCCAATATTAACTTCATTTTGAAAAATAGAAAAGCTAGATCTCTTCTCTCCATTCAGATAGACTCATGGGGTAGAGAGAAAAGAGAAGTGGTTCTGGAGTTAGAGAACTTTACTACCTCTATGAAGGATACTTCTAACTATGAGACCTTGGGAAAGTCACCTAACCTATGTATGCCTCAGTTTTCTCATCTATAAATGGGGATAATAATAACCCCTAACTCCACTCCCCCACCCCTGTTTGTTTGTGGATCAAATGAGAAAATAATTGTGAAACACTTAGCACAATGCCCTGCACATAAAAAGGATCAAATAAATGTTGGCTATTATTATTATTATTACTGATAATGGGTAAATTCTTTAAGTTTTCTAGGCCTCAGTTTCCTCACTTGAAGAATGAAGATTACATAAGATGGTCTCTGAGATCAAGCCCTATATCAATGACCCTATGAAACTAAGAGGTGAAAGAAACCTTAAGAGGAGATAGGATCAATCTGTATCTCAGCAGGAACTACCTTCCACTTTCCACTTTGGGATATCTAATTCTAATTTGAACAAACCCTCAACTATCCAAATAAGCCTTTATAAATGACTCCCAGAATCCTGTGTCCTCGGGACATCATCACCCCAATCCATTGTAGACATGAGTGCTATGTGTGACAAACTAACAAATGACCAAGAAATGGTATTTGTCACCAAAAACATCTCTCTCTGACATCTGCTTTAAATCCAAGAATTGTCTACTTGTTGGAATTTTCAAGGATTGTCCCTAGTTACTGGGAGCATGTATTCACTAAAGAAATTCATTGTTCTTGGAATAATTAGTCTTCATTGAAAACAAAAAGATCTAGAATTTTGTTGTGGTTTTCCAACTCTTTATTTAGGATTTTCTTGGCAAATATATTGAAGTGAGTTGCTATTTCCTTTTCTAGCTCATTTGACAGATGAGGAAATTGAGACAAACAGGTTGAAATAACTTGTCCAGGATCACACAGCTAATACACATCTATAGTTTCCAAGCCCAGTCCTCTATCCATTGCAACACCTAGCTGCTTCTACCTCCAGAGTAAGGGTGGTAAGAAGCTAATATAGGAAAAATGAAATATTATTCTTTGAGGACCTTTTGCGTGGAGATTCAGAGAATCCAGTGACTGATTTGGAGCAGTTCAGTATAAATGTAAACAAGGTTCCCTTAAGATCAGAAGCCCATCTTGTCCGCACAAGGATCCTCCTCTTAGCTTCTTTCTCCTCCTCTCCCCTTACACCTTACAGGATTGTCATGAGGGTCCAATGAGATTTGCAAAGCAGATATGCACCAGTGTTTGGAGTATGTGCTTAAGAAATGCTTATTCCCTTCCCCTAAATCTCTCCCTTATCCCTAGTCAGAATTTAAAGTTCCTAACTAAGGTTGATTCCAGCAATAACAAAAGCTTGTAGGTCACTTCCCAACTGATACCTCCATAAAAAGAAAGACCTTATTCTGTTACTTTCTACCTATGTGGCCTTAGGCAAGCCATATGTTATATCTAAATCAGTTTCCTCATTTTAAATGAAGGCATTGAACTAGATTGCCTTTAAGGTCCCTTCTATCTGTAAATCCATAAACCTCTAGCCTCTTCTGAACTCTAATTTCCTTTCTCTGGACTTTAGTTTTTGCCTTCTGTAAAATGGGGATATTTAGATTGAGAGGATCTCTAAAGTCCCTTCCTACTATGTCAGTCAAATCAATATGTATTTATTATCTATTTCATACAAGGCATCATGAATGTTATGATTCAATATCATTTATCTGTTTTTTTTTCCTCCAAAGATCCATCAGATCTAATGATAAAACTTATATCTGAACCAAAAGGACTCCTAAACATCATCTTATTCTAATCTTCTCGTTTTACACATGATTTCCTCTGATGCTTAGGGAAGGGAAATGACTTCTCCAAGATCATCTACCAATTGACACTAAAATTAGATCTTTTGCTCCTTAGATTAGTGCTCTTTTCACAATAAAGTACCAAGAAAAAAGGATAGGATGACACATCCTTTGACTCTTCTCCCTCCCTCCCCCCCTCCCCATGTTGTGGTTAATGAATTATACTAGCATCTGTATTACAACTGAACCATACTAGGCTTCTCATCTGCTACATGTAATTACTATATGAGGTGGTGTTTCCCCACCTCCCCCACCCAATTACAGAATCACATTTTAAATTGTAGAGATCTTAGAGATCCCAGATTTTCCTTCATTATCTATTTGAAACTATTTGATAACAAGCCATCTCATATCAGGGTAATAGTTCAATAACCATGAAAAATAAATTACCCTTTTTAAAAAAGAAAAGAAAATACCCTCTTTTGCCCAAGGCCCCTTCAGATCCCAGTCACAAGCTTCTCATCCCTTCACCTCCAACCCTGAGGGCTGGACTGTCAGCCTGTATCTTGATCACCCCACTGGCAAGTTTCCTTCTTTGAAAGCATCCAGCAGTTCATTCCTTATCCTTAATGCAGCCAGTCTAGCAAACCTCTCTTGTTAAATCAACAAACTCTTCTTTACCAGGATGATTTGTTCAAGTGAATTTGGAACTAATTCATGACAGGTGCCTGAAGCAGGGACACTTCTTTAAAACAGATTCTTCCTCAAATTCATTATCTTCTCTCATTTCCATCTCTCTGCATACTGAGAACTCTGGGTGTCTACCAGGTATTAGGATGGGGGATGGGATAGCAAGAAAAAGTGAAGATACAGACCTGGGGCAGCCCAGTCACAGAGCCCCAAAGGGAGGGAGGATTCCTGCCTCTGAAACTCCTTGAAAGCAACAAGGAATCTTTTGCCAACCCAAGAAGGACAAAGATGAAGGGAAATGAAGTGGGAAAAAAAGTCATTACCTAAATTCTCCTATTCCAACCTAATCTTTTTATCCTCCCTTGTGAAACTTTGACTGATTCTGTCTCTATTTCTATGTTTGTCTTTATCTCCGTATCTCTCTCTGTCTCTGTCTCTCCTCTCCCTCCACATGTTTCTCTGAATCTCTCCTCCCTCATTCTGTCTGCCTGCCTCTTCTTACCCAATCCGATTTCTCCCCCCTCCACTATACTTTTGAAAGGGATATAGTGGATGGGGCACTAAGTCTGGAGTTAGTAACTATATCTGTGAGCCTGGACAAGTCACTAACCCAGTTTGCCTCAGTTTCCTTGACTGTAAAATGAGCTGGAGAAGGAAATGGCAAATTATTTCAATATCTTTGCCAAGAAAAATCCCAAATGGGGTCAAGAGGAGTCTGAAACGACTGAACAATAAAAGCAACCCAATTCTTCTACGACCCTAGACTTCAAGTGACTTCTCAGGCAGATGAGACCCAGAAAATCCTCTCCAAATTTTCCGTTCCTCCCTACTACACTGAATTCCTTCCCTTATCACTCCCCTTTTTAGTTATTCTCTCGACTGGAATTCTGTTTCCATCCCAGGTCCCCAGAACTTTTTTTTGACTATACATCACCGCATCTCCCCAACCTGTTCTTCTTAAGCAAACAATAATCCCAAGCAAAACAGGGCAGGGAAGAGGCAAATACAGAGGTATTCCTAGCAGAGGAAGGGGCAAGAGCAGAAGCGGGATGGAGAATCAAGCCCGGATCAGAGAGAGGAACCCGAGGGAAGAACAGACAGGAATGGAGGGGGGAAGGGCCAAAGATCAGAGAAATACTGGAACAGGGTTAGAGATGAGTGTCGAGGGAAGAGCTAGGGAAGGGGATTAAAGGGAAAAGATCTTTTAGAAGAGACAAAAATGCGAGTTAAAGATTGGGCGGAAGGGAGGACGATGGGATCAGAGAATCTCAAGAGAAAAATCAGGATGAAGATCAAGGGGAACGAAGATGATGAAGAGAAAGTGGGGTTCCGAGGGCAGACAGATGCGGGTCTACACCAGAGGCCGCAGAGCAGAGAAGGGAATCAGGGTCTGATACTTCTGTGTAGGCACCGGGCAAGATGAGGATGGGCAGAGTACCATACAGAGATGGGTACTGAGACCGGGAGAGGAGCAAGAACGGAGCCGACTGGGCAAAGAAAGTTGCTGTTGGCGTGGCAAGGGGTGAGAAAAGGAAGAAGCCAGAGGAAGCCGAGGGTGGGGTAGGGAAGATGAAGGGGGGAAAGGGACTGACCCGAAGTAGGCGGCGACGGCTGCGGGCAGCGCCAAGAGGCAGAGTGCGGCCAGGGGCAGCGGAGGCGGGCGGCGCATGGTGCCGGCGGCGCCGCTCCAGCTCTCATCTCCTCCCCGGGCGCCCGGCTGCTGCTGCGGCGGCGGCGGCTCCTCAGCTCGGCTACCCCGGCCGCCACCTGCTCCCCGCCGGGCTTTAAGACGGAGAGGGTGGGGGTGCGGGAGCAGAGGGGTGCGGACTCAGCCGCTTCTTCCAGACAGCTAGCCCCCCTCCCCATTGGTCCCGCCGCGCGCAGCCCCGCCCTCTTTCCCCGGGAGGGGAGGCCGCGCGCATCCCGCGCCCAGCCCCTGCCTAGCTTCCCTCTCGGCAGGTGGAGGGAGTCTCACCTGGCGCCGCCCGACGAGCCTGGGGGGATGGCGGGGTCTGTTACCCCGGGGAGGAGATGGAAGGGGGGAAGGGGTGGGGAGGCCTGGGCGGGGGTCAGTGGGGGCAGCGGATGGGGGAGTAGGAAGGCTGGGACATTAGCCTGAGGCTTTAAGCTTGAAACACTTCCCCGCCGACTACTTTACCCCCTTCCCACTCCTCGGGCTGGAAATGTGAGGATTGCTCTCAACTTCTGACCATCCTTGAGGTCTGGGGACTGGGGATTAAAAAAGTAAAAAGAATTCGAAACTTGGAAATTGGGGCAGGGGCTGGAGAGGATTTTAAGAGCTGACTTGCCCTACCCCTGGCCAAATGTCTTGCTACTTTGGAGGGGGATTCCTGCTATCTCTGAACTTGGGAGTCAAAAACCTCAGTCCTGCCTTACTCAGAAGTCCATTGTGTGACTTCCGTTTCACCTGTAGAATAAGAGAATTGGACTGGATAACCTCTACGATCTTTCAATAACATTTTGTGATTATGAATCTGTTAGTCACCGGACATACGGGCTTTCTGCTTAACTTACTGAGCTGAGCATGACCTGCACTGATTGGAGACTAGAAAAGAAGGTGGGAAGGGAGACAACAAGCATTTATTAAGTGCTTTCTATGATGGATACTCTGCTAAGGCTTTACAAATGTCATATCATTTGCTCCTCACCTACCTTCCATTTTACAGTGGAGGTAATTGAGACAAAGACTAAGTCATGGAAATGCCAAAGACCGTATCTGGATTTCTGAAAGATATGTGGCAGCCATGGGATCATGAAGCAAAAAGGGATCTAAGAGATGATCTAGTTCAATCCCCTTATTTTACAAATTAGGAAACTGGGGTCAGAGGACTTAATTGAATTGTCCAATAACACCCAAATCTAGCCTCAAAACTCAGGTTCTCTTTGGTCCTCTCCAAATCAATGTTTCTCTCCCCCCCCCCCCTTCCATTCCATAGTACTCTCTCAAGACATTCTTTATGTCCTACACTTAGATGAAGAGATGTGAGCTGGATTTTAGGCCAATTAAGTGGATTCCTTGCTGGTTGAATAATTGTAGCTAAAGAGATAAGGTTAATGGATCAATAGAACCCTAGGGCCACAAGGCATTCTATAGAGTCTGTTCTTTTAAAAGAAAATTTTATTTTGAGTAGTTAGCTTATGCTTATTAAATCTACAGGTGACACAAAGAGGGTGGGATAACTAATAAGATAGATTCTGGAATCAAGAATTCCTTGGCAAATATGGATCTAAAGCAACAGAATGGAATTCAACTAAGATGAATGTGGTCTTGAATATAGATTTTAAAAACAGTTGCATGAGTACTGGTTGGGGGAGAAATGGCTTTTCATGTGGAAAAGGTATGTTTTAATTGGCTGCAGGTTCAGTATGAGCCAATACAGGATTAAAGCTAACAAAAGAATAATGTATGGGCAGGAAGAAAGAATAGTTGGGATAGGAGAGATGTCTTCAGTCATTTAAAGGGCAGTTATATGGAAGAGAAAGTAAACTTGTTCCATGTGACTTCAGGAAAGGACTTATGTATGTGAACACCCTAGAGATGTCAATAGACAGAACTTCTATGTGGGATGTTGTATTTGGTTGCCTCAATTCGGGAGTGAGCTTTCCAGTACAAAGAGTATTCTGGCAGAAACTAAATTAATTTTTGCATTATGTAGGAGAGGAGACAAAATGTCCTCTTGGACCATTCAAAACCTCTAATGCTAGTATCTCCTTTGAATGTAAACTAGAAGGGATCAGAACTGTGTAAGGGATATTCCAAGGGAGGTAAAGCTGAGAAATGCTTCTAGATGCATCTTGTGAACCCTGAAACACCAGTTCTGATTCTTCCTGAGTCATCCCATTGCCACTTAGCATCCAGGAAGCTAGATGGAGACATAATAGTGGACCTGAAGTCAAGACTCTCCTACAAATCCGGCCTCAGTTGTGTAACCTTGGGCAAAGAATTATATAACTTTGGATAAATCACTTAATCCCTACTGCCTCATTTTTCTCATATGTAAAATGGTAGACCATCTCAGTTATCTTGTCTTATGTCTTGCCACTGGTCTTTGATGACTCTGGAGAAGAGAATGGGTCTGATGACTTTGTTCAGTTCTGCATTACTTAAATCTAATTCACTTATGAGTCAAGACACTTGATGTCATTGGTCCTCTGAGAAGAAAGGACAAAAACAAAATGGGGATAATAACAGCACCTACATCCCAGATCTGTTGTAAGGAAAAAGGATATTTGTAAAGTGCTTTGCCAACCTTAACTATCATCTAAGTTTTAGATATTATCATCATTTTTATTTTCATCATCAATAACTTTCCTGGACAAAGCAGCAGTTTCTAGGTCGAGGTAAGAATTTTTGGTTCTGTGTCAGCATCCTTTGACTCATCCATTGTCATAGAAAATAGTTCATTTACAACATGTCATCTTATCTCTGACTCTTTGACCTTTCACTTTCTCATCTTTTGGGAGAAAGAAACATACACATATCACCCACAATTAAAATACTTGTAGGCATGAAGTATCACTTCCCAACATTCCTAACTCCATCTTCTATTTATTTTGTTTCCCTCCCCATTATCTTATACTCAAGGTACCTAGTTTAGGGTCATCCTCAGAAGAGGTACTTGGTTTGTGCCTTGGTCAGATATTAGAAGCATCATCATTTTTTTTAATGGATAGGGTTGTTGTTCACTTGTGCCCAACTCTCCATGACTCCATTTAGGATTTACTTGGCAAAGATACTAGAGTGGCTTTCCATTCTTCAGATTATTTTACAGATGAGGAAATTGCGGCAAACAGAGTGAAGTGACTTGCCCAGAGTCACCCACCTACTAAGTGAGGATAGATTTGAAATCAGAAAGAGAAGTCTTCCTGATTTCAGGCTTGACATTCTCTCCAATGAACTACTCAACTACTTATTAAATCTAGGAAGACCTAGATTCAAATTCAGCCTCTGACACATACTGGTTGTGTGATTCTGGGCAAATCAATTGGGCTTTCAGTGATCTAGACAACTTTTTAAGTCTATAAGTTGCTGACTTGCATTGGTAGAGGGAGTTTCTTTACCTGGGAGCTCTCTGTACCCATGAAATCACAGGACCAATCCTTCCTTATCTATCATTAAGCTAGGGATAAAGATTAAAATGTCATTTTGCCTTAGTTGTAGTCTAAATTGGGGGTGGAGAAAGGGAACACAGATTGAAAATCTTGGAATCCATTGCCTAAAAACACTTGTTGAAGAAATGCTCTAGGCTACAAAGAAGTAGAAGACACAGTTCCTATGCTCAGGAAGCTTCCACTTTAGTTGAGATCAGATATCCTGATGAAGTAAGAAATGAAGAGTGGATGTAGTAATTATCATAGAGGCTCAAAGAAGGGAGTGATCATGAAGGACAATATCTAGAAAGTTTTCGTGGATGGGATAGGACTTGAACTGGGCTTTCAAGGGATAGGTGAAATGTGGATAGATGAGGAGTCAGGAAGGACATTCCAGTTTGGGTAATAGAATGAACTCAGTCACAGAGTTAGGGAAGATGAGGGATCAGAATCAGAGAGATAGTGACAGTGTTAGCATGCAGCAATGGAAATCACAGTACAAAGGGATAGCCTTTTGTATGTAGCTATTAGGGAAGAAAATGCTGGACTAGAAATGAGCTTTCCAGCTGCACCTGAAAAAGGAAGAACAGTAATGATCATAAGCAATGAAATAGCCATAAACAATTAAATGACCATAAGCAATATGAGCCTGGATCCTGCTCTGGCTTTGCAAATTTTTTTATTTAGTCTGATAATAGATACCAAGTTGGCACCATATCCTGACTACATGTTAGAAGGCAAGCAGAAAAGTTTTAATTTTTTCTATCTTTTGCTCGGTTGGTACCTTGAATTTGTGTTTTAATTTTGATTTATACATTTGTTAGCTTTGTGACTATGGACAAGTCATAAAGTTTTGGGGTTTTTTAATCTGGAAAATAGATAAAATAGTCTCTATCTCAAATTTTATCTGCAAAATGGACAAAATTGCCCCTACCTCAGGTTTATTGAGAGGATCAAATTAAATAATACGTGCAAAATAATATGAATTTAAAGCTGCTATATAAATCTCTATCATCATTATTATTGTTAGTGTTATTGTCTCACTCTTGCTATTTTTGATAATATTCATATGTTATTGTTGTCCTTCACTTTTGAAGAAGACCATGGCATCAGGGAGGTGATGCTATGACATGCAAATGAATTGGATTTAAGTGAGGCAGTGCTGTGCAAGGTCATCTACCTTACTTTCTTCTCCAGAGCCACCTAGGTCCAGTGGCAAAATACATATCAGGATGACTCTAGATGGCCCTGGATGCAGTGGGAGACCTTGGCCTTTTAAAGCTAAGGTCTTCAACAGGTCTCAATTTGATGAGGTCACACCCATTCAGTAATTAAGGCTAGGCAGCAATTGATTCAAAGAAAGAAAGCAACAAAAATAAAATGACAACATTCATATAGAAATGGTCCAAAGACAGAGCACTATCCTAATATCACTCTTTTATCTTTGATGCTTTACCAGGTTTTTGTAAAGGTGAATGAAATGACTTATCTTGTAGTTGAATACAAATATTGGGCTCTTTATAATCTAGTGTTTGACAAACCCCAAACCCTAATTTTGGGGATAAGAATTCATTATTTGACAAAAATTGCTGGGAAAATTGGAAATTAGTATGGCAGAAACTAGTCATGGACCCACACTTAACACCGTACACCAAGATAAGATCAAAATGGATTCATGATTTAGGCATAAAGAATGAGATTATAAATAAATTAGAAGAACATAGTATAGTTTACCTCTCAGACTTGTGGAGGAGGAAGGAATTTGTGACCAAAGAGGAAAGATCATTATTGATCATAAAATAATTTTGATTATATTAAGTTAAAATTTTTTTCAAATAAAAATAATTCAGAAAAGATTAGAAGGGAAGCAATAAACTGGGAAAACATTTTTACAGTTAAAGGTTCTGATAAAGACCTCTTTTCCAAAATATATATAGAATTGACTCTATAACAAATCAAGCCATTCTCCAATTGATAAATGATCGAAGGATATTAACAATTTTCATATGATGAAATTGAAACTATTTCTACTCATATGAAAGAGTGTTCCAAATCATTATTGATCAGAGAAATGCAAATTAAGGCAACTCTGAGATACCACTACACACCTGTCAGATTGGCTAAGATGACAGGAAAAGATAATGATGAATGTTGGAGGGGATGTGGGAAAACTGGAACACTTATGCATTTTTAGTGGAGTTGTGAATAGATCCAACCATTCTGGAGAGCAATTTAGAACTATGCCCAAAAAGTTATCAAACTGTGCATACCCTTTGATCCAGTAGTGTTACTATTGGGCTTATATCCCAAAGAGATCTTAAAGATGGGAAAGGGACCTGGATGTGCAAGAATGTTTGTGGCAGCCCTCTTTGTAGTGGTTAGAAATTGGAAATTGAATGGATGCTCATCAATTGGGGATTGGTTGAGTAAGTTATGGTATATGAATGTTATGGAATATTATTGTTCTGTAAGAAATGACCAGCAGGATAAATACAGAGAGGTGTGGAGAGACTTACATGAACTGATGCTAAGTGAAATGAGCAGAACCAGGAGATCATTATATACTTCAACAACAACACTATATGAGAATCAATTCTGATGGAAGTGGCTATCTTTGGCAATGAGAGGATCCAATTTAGTTCCAGTTGATCAGTGATGAACATAACTAGCTACACCCAGCAAAAGAACGCTGGGAAATGAATGTGGACTACTTGCATTTTTGTTTTTCTTCCCAGGTTATTTTTCTTGTGCAACAAGGAAACTGTATAAATATATACACACATATTGTATTTAAGATATACTTTAACATGTTTAACATGTATGAGACTGCCTGCCATCCAGGAGAGGGGATGGAGGGAGGGAAGGGAAAATTGGAACAGAAGTGTTTTCAAGGGTCAATGTTGAAAAATTACCCATGCATATGTTCTGTCAATAAAAAAGCTATAATAAATAATAAAAAAGAATATTGGGCTATTTAGTTCATCTTCTATAAAGTCAGTGAAAGTAGCTTTGGGATCACTCCAATAATAGCCATTACCTACATATTACTTCAGGGTTTATAAACTGTTCTCTCTTCTCTCTCTCTCTCTCTCTCTCTCTCTCTCTCTCTCTCTCTCTCTCTCTCTCTCTCTCTCTCTCTCTCTCTCTATAAATATATATATATATATATATATATATATATATATATATATATATATATGTATATATGTTATCACCCTTGATACTCACAACAATTCTTTCTGTATGGTAGGTACTATTGTTATGTTCATCTTACAGATGAGGAGACTGAGGCTAAGAAGTTAAGTGATTTGCCTAGGGCCACATAAGGATTAAGTTTCAATAACTGGATTTGAATTCAGATCTTCCTGACTCTAAGTCCAGTGGAGTCTTGCTTACTATACCACTCACCAACCTCTGGACAACTACTAACAGTAGGATGATAGAGATGGCACATACTTAAATCATGTTTTCTTTTGGTTTTATTTTCCACCAATAGATTTCTATAATTTGAAAGTTTCTTATTCCATATTGTTTGGAAAATTGAGTATTTGGTATAGTGACAAATCTTAAAAATATCATTCTAAAATTTTATGAGTTAATATTATCTCCTAGCCATTGGGGGTGGGCATCTGTGTCCTCTCAATGTGGTATATTGTATTTTGTATGTGATCATCATGTACAGTATATGGTTACATTGTCCATTTACATCATTATTTCTATTTACATTGTAGCAGTTATTATATATGTATGTGTGTGTGTATGTGTGTGTGTGTGTGTATAGTTTCCCTCGTTCTGCTTACTTTACTTTGAATTGGTTCATGTAAATCTTTCCATGCATTCATTTTATTTTTCATTTCCTTTAGCACAGTAATGTTGCATTGCATTCAAGTACCATAATTTACTTAGCCATTCCACAGTCAATGAAATTTACTTTGTTTACAAATTCTTTGTTATTATGAAAAGTGCTACCTTTAAAATATTGGTGTATATGGAGTCTTTTTTTAAAATCAGTGTTCCTCCTTGAGGTATATGCCTAGTAAAGAAATTTCTGGATTAAAAGATTTGAAAAATATCATCACTTTGATTAATTCCAAATTGTTTTCTAAAATGGTTATACTAATTCATAGCTTCACAAAAAAATTGTATCCATTCTTGATGATTATATCAGATACTATATTTAAAAAATGACTCAATTTTTTGTATGGTTGGTCTATTAATTGGATTCATGCCATAATGAATCATAAAGCAATGAGGCTCCCCGAGGGAGGGACAGGAAACAGCATGTGCCAGGCAAGTCAAGCCACCATCACTGCCTTGATCTCTACCTCCCAACACCCTGATGGAGATAGCTGAGGACCCTGAATTCAAGCATCTAAGTAAAAATATCCAAAGACTATTTATCCTATTTTCAGCCCAGAATTCTCAACCTTCAAGCAGAGAGGCAACTTTTGGAGAAATGAAAAATAGCAATTATTTCTCTGGTTGTTGCAGCCCTTTTTTCTCTATAGTTATAAACTATGAAGACCAGAAAAATAAAGATCTTGCTGCCAAAATCTTTGATATTGCCAAATGGGATCAACACAAGAAATGGATGTCATTTTATCAGAAAAGGCACTAAAGAAGATTGTTCTCCAATTGTTTCAGCCATGTCTGATTTCTTGGGACTCCATTTGGGATTTTCTTGACAGAGATGCTGGAGTGGTTTGACATTTCCTTCTCCAGCTCATTTTACAGATGAAGAAACTGAAAAAAGTGGGGATTAAGTGACTTGCCCAGAGTCACACACCTAGTGTCCAAGGCCAGATTTGAATTCAAGAAGATGGGTCTTCCTGACTCCAGACTCCAGTTTAACACTCACACTGAACCACTAGGTGACGGAAAGAAAATGCATTACTATTTAGTTGTGTTGTTTCCCCTATTAGAAAGTGAACATAAGAGTAAGGACTGTTTTGTTTTTCTATTTGTAACTCCAACCAAATGCTTTTTTCATTTATTAACCAAATACAAAATGGGGTTTTCAAAATTATTTTCTAAGTATGTCTATATCTTCTGCAAAGTCCTTATGACATTAACACTATTTTTGTCATCCATCTTATAATTAGGCAGCATTTTTAGAATTTGTATTATGTAAAATTACAATGCCTTCAGCTTTTTCAGCCTTTTCAGCTTCAGATTTAAGTGTCTCCTTAATTTCCATTTATTTAATCTAATCTGGGATTAGGAATTAAATTATTTCTTTTGATTGCCTTGTATGGATCTACTAGTAGTGTGACCCTGGGAAAATTATTTATCTCACTTTGCCTCAGTTTCCCAATTTAAAATGGGAATAACAATAACATCTGCTTCCCATAGTTCTTATGAGGATCAAATAAGATGCTTGACACATAGTAGGTACTTCATTTTGTTTCCCTCCACTACATTGATATAAAACTTGGAGTTAAACATATTGTTGAAACAAAGCAGCACAAACTCTTATCTATTATTCCTAAGGTTTATTTCTAAGCAATTCAAAATATGCCTCAAAAATCAATGAACTGACCCTTCCTCAGCCATGGTCTATACTCCAAAGAAATCAAAGATAGAGAAAGAGGACCCATATGTTAAAAAAATATTTATAGTTGCTCTTTTTGAAATAGTAAACAAATTGGAAACTAAGGGGCTGCCATCATTTGGAGTATGGCTATATAAATTATGGTACATAAATATATTACATTATTGTGCCCAAGCAGTGATAAAGTAGGCAGTTTAAGAAGAAACAAGAAGGCCTATCTCAACTGATTTAGAATGAAGTGACAGAAGTAGGAGAAAAAATTTACAAGGACAAAAAGACAATTTTGGGAGATATTAGACAATGAAAGACCATGATGGAACCAAAGGTGAAATATGATAACTACCTCTTGTTATAAAAGTGATACATTTGTGTCTAGGTAGGTCAAAGGATAGACTTAATGGATTCAGATTCAGGAGCCTCTGAGTTCAAATCCTGCCTCAAATGCTTATTAACTGTGTGATGCTGAACAAATGCATTAGTCTCTATCCACCACAGTTTCTACATAGGTAAAGTGGGGGTAATGATAGTACTTACCTCCCAGAGTTGTTGTGAGAACAAAATGCATTAATACCATGAAGTGCTTAAAGTGCTACATAAATTCAAGCTAATAATAATAATATTTTGTGTCCTATGACATAATTATTTTCATTATTACTTAGATGGAGGATGAGACATACATTTTTGGATATGGATAATATGGAAATTTGTTTTGCTTGTACCACAAATATGTGCTATGAGTTTTCTAATACTTTTTGAAATTGCTTAATGGTAGGGGAAAGTAGAAGGCAAAATTCAAAAATTTTAGAAAAAAAATTGTTTTTAAAGAATTAAAGCTCTATTGTTTTTTTTTTTGTTTTGTTTTGTTTCTCTTCCCAGATTATTTTTACCTTCTGAATGCAATCCTTCCTTTGCAACAACAACAACAACAAAATTCGGTTCTGCACCTATATATTGTACCTAGGATATACTATAACATATTTAATATGTATGGGAATGCCTGCCATCTAGGGGAGGTGGTGGAGGGAAGGAGGGGGAAAGGAACAGAAGGGGATACATTGTTGTAAGGGATAATGTTGTAAAAAAAATTTTTTTTACCTATGCATATGTACTGTCAAAGAAAATGTTATAATTATAAAAATTAATAAAAAAATTTTTTTAAAAAGGAAATGGAAAAAAAATGAAAAAAAAAAGAATTAAAGCTCTAACCCTATTTGTATGTAGGGGAAGGATGTTTCTAATTTTATATTGATACAGAACTGTAAGCAACTAGGTAGCACAGTAGATAGTGTGCTATTCCTGGAGTCAGAAAAACTCATCTTCCTGAATTTGATCTGGTCTCAGACTCTTACTATCTGGGTGACCTTGGGCAACTCCCTTCACCTTGTTTGCCTCAGTTTCCTCCTTTGTAAAATGATCTGGAGAAAGAAATGGAAAACTGTGGCATCTTTGTCAAGAAAACCTCAAATAGGGTCCCAAAGAGTTGGACACGATAATTACGCTCACATTGTATACATACACACACACACACGTATATGTAGTGACAAGGAGATGCCCATTAGTTGGTGAATTAATGAACAAATTGTAGTATATGATTATGACAGTATACTACAATTGTGCTATAAGAAATGATGAGCAAGCTGGTTTCTGAAAAACCTAGAATACTTATATGAACTGATGCAAAGTAAAGCAAGTAGAACCAGAAGAACATTGCATATAAATAACAATAATATTATATAGTGATTATGACTTAGTTTAGTTATCCTGATTAAGACAATGATCCAAGACAATTCCAAAGGACCCATGTTAAAAAATTCTATTTACCTACAAAAAGAGTTGATGAACTCTAACTGAATATTGAAGATACTACTCTTCAATTGTTTTGTTTTGTTTTTATTTTTTTGGGGGGGGAGGAATCTGGGGTTTTTTGCAACATGATTAATATAGAAATGTGTTTTGCATGATTTCACATGTTTAATCAACATCAAATTGCTTGCCTTCTCAAGAATGGCAGAGGCAGGAAGAAGAAATATTTGTTTAAGATGAATATTAAAAAATGTTACATGTAATTGGGAAATATTTAATGAAATAAATTTAAAAATGGGAAAAATATACCTTCATGCAATTGTTTATATATATATATACATACATATATAGATAAATACTTATATACTCACAGGGCAGTAGCCTTGCCTGCATAGACACATCTCCACAACCACTGAAGAATTCACAGACACAAAGTTGAACCCTCTCCAGATATATCCTGATTAAGCATAGACACTTGCCTCCAGCAAATTCCTGTTGCCAGGATAACAGGTGGTCCTGTGCTCCTAGGGAGACCAACAAGTTTAAAAAAGGAAGGAGGAGGAAAAGTATTTATTAAGTGCCAACTATATATGCTTTATAATTATTATTTCATTTGATCCTTACAACAACACTGGATGGTAGGTGCTATTATTATCCTCATTTTATAGTTGAAGAAACTGAAGCAGACAGGGTAAGTGACTTGCCCAGGGTCACACAAATAGTATCTGATAGAGAATTTGAAATCAAGTCTTCCTTACTCCAGGTTCAGCACTCTATATATTGCAATACCCAAGTGCCTCATGATTTGATATCAAATAGGATATTTGACATGATATGAAAACATTTGCGGAAGGGCAGTGTCCAATAAACCCACACTTCTTCTAGTCAAGGAAGGTCACTCCGATGAGGTAACAAATATTCCTATGAGCTATCCAAGTCAGACCCTGTCAGACTCCTTCTCAAAGTCCACCCGTGTGAGAAAATACTGTGAGGCCTTTAACCTGGGCTTTAGGCCAACAGGCGGGTTCATTTACAAATGGAAATGAGAAATTTAAGCCCTTGCTATCTTCCTGTAATCACCAATGGGGCTGAGGCCAAATGACTGAGGGGGTGGAAATGGTCTGTGGACAGGACCGGAAGTGGGGTCAGGACATTGCTCCCGTAGTCCTGAGAAGCAACACCTTTTCCAAGCACAAGGCAAGACATTCTTGCTGCCTCTTCTCAAACCCTGCTCCAGGCAAACTGTGGATGTGGTATTTCAGTTGGGATTAAAGTAATTCTGTTCCCTTCCTCAGCCATTTTAGAATTCCACAGAATCGCAGAACCCAGAAGAAACCATAAAGATCATATATCATAACCTATTTGAAGAGGATTCCCATCTATAACATACAGCTATTCAGCCTTTGCTTGAATACCTCCAATGATGGGAAACTCACCACCTCCCAGGGCAGTCCATTCTATTTTAGGACAGTTTTAACTATTAGGAAGTTTTTCCTGGTATTGAGCGTCTCTGTTTGTGCAGCTTTTACCCTATGCTCTTATTTCTTTCCTGTGGGGCCAAGCAGAACCAATCAATCAATCAACAAACATTGAAATGCCAAACAAGACTTTATGGTTGATCCTGGAGATAATAGGGAGTTCCTGGAATTTATTGAGTAGGAGAGGGACATGGCCCGATGTACACTTTAAGAAAATTACTGTAGCCACTTAGTGGAGGATGGATTAGAGTGAGGAAAGACTTGAGGAAGTAAACCCAATTAGAAAGCAAGTGAAATAGCCTATGTGTGAGGTGAGGGTTTGAACTCAGCAGTGAGTGCAATGTTTGGTGCAATGTATGGCTGGTAGGGAAGCCTAATGAATATCAGGACTTGGTCTGTTCCAGTCACCTTTCAGACACTTGTTGACAGCTGCTACATATATTCCTTCCAGTGTTCTCTATAGGTGAAAGAATCATCTCTATTTCCTTCAGGTGAATTTCATAAAATTTGATTTGCTGGTATATCACTATGATCCTCACCTCTAATTTTGGAAGTATTCCAGTTTGTCAAAATTCTTCATAAAATGAAGCACCCACAACTAAGCTGGGTGATGAAGTAGATAGAGCACCTGGAGTTAGGAAAATTCATCTTCCTGAGTTCAAAACTGACCTCAGACAATTCCTATGTGAGTGACCTTAGGCAAGTCACTTCAGCTTGTTTGCCTCAGTTTCCTCATCTGTCAAATGAGCTGCAGAAGGAAATGTCAAACCATTCCAGTATCTCTGCCAAGAAAACCCCAAATAGGAGTCAGGGAGAGAAAGACATGACTGAAAAATGATAACAATAAGCAGAGCAAAATACAATGTAACTATCACTTTCCTTATTCTGGACATAACACTTCTATTAAAGCAGCCTAAAATCCCATTTGCTTCTTTTGGTTATTAGAGCATACTGTTGATTCCCACTGAACTTGAAGTACCCTAAGAATAGCCCCCCTCTTCATAATCAGTCTGAAATCTAATAGTATTTCCTCCATTCAATACTGGTGCAATTGATTTTTTTTCTATTTAGTATCCCCCCCAAAATTACATGTTAAAAAACAATTTTTAACATTTGTGGGGGTTTTTGTTGTTGTTATTATTGTTGTTTTTGCTGAAGCAATTGGGGTTAAGTGACTTGCCCAGGGTCACACAGCTAGGAAGTTTAACATTTGTTTTTAAAATTTTGAGTTCCAAATTCCCTCCCTGCTCTCCTTAATTGTCATTTATTTTTTTGAACCTAAATAATAGAACTTTGCATTTGTCTTTGATAAATTTCATCTGATTGTTTGGCCCATTCTTTATCCTATGGAGACTAATTTTAGATCTTAATTCTGTGAAATAATGTGCTACCTAATACTTTCTAGCTTCATGGGCTAGGGGATATAACACATATCTTGCTCAGACACAGGTTAGAATAGGCAACCTTATTAGATCTCCACAACAACTCTTTAAGGATCTGTGATTCTGTCAGCTTTTGATCATTTCATTCATGCTAAAAACTTCAAAGAATTTATGCTTACCCCATTCCATGGGCATTTGAAAAGAATACCTCAAGGCCATCCTTCATTTCATGTAGAATGCTCACAAGTGAATGAATTTAATGCCAAATGATCCTAAAATGGTAGAATTTCAGGCATCAAAGGTGTAGCTTACCCAGCTCTTGAAATCAGCTCTCATAAGTGACTGCAAATTTTGTCTGTTCATATGTTTGGACCTATCTCTGTCCGAAAGCCCACTTCTTGGCTGATGACCTGGGTCTCTATTTTTCTTGGGAATGGTTGTTTCAGAGCTAACAACACTCTGTTCTTCTCACAAAGCTTGCTTACCTCCCTTCCCCCATCCTATGCCCTAGCCACTCATCCCTTGCTCAATGACAATCATTGTGCTGCTTTTTAGAAACTTTCATGGTTACATTTGGAGTCAGATATTGCAGATATGTCGAACTGGGAACCATCCAGACTGAACTTCATCTGATTTGGGTCTTTCCCTAACCTGCAGTATTACAGGGTACTTTGCTCCTACCTGCAAACCAAAGTAAAGATTTGTCAATGTGGGGCAGCAAGGTGGTGCATGGGGCAGGTAGGTGGTGAAGTGGATAGAGTACCAGCCCTGAAGTCAGGAGAACCTGAGTTCAAATCTGATCTCAGATAAAATTTAACACTTCCTCTCTGTGTTACCCTGAAGTCACTTAACACCAATTGCCTCAGAAAAAAAACAAAAACAACCACCCCCCCAACATTTGTCAGTGGTTCTCTCAGCTTCCAGAAATTCCCTCACTATTTTCCTTGGGTGAGATAGAAGACTGTCATTTCATGATATACCACAAATGTAGACTTCTTGGATCATGAATAATCAAAGGAGGGAAGTGAGAAAAGTATGACTATTTATTTGATTATTTCTGAAGATATACCTATTGTCCTGACCCGGAAAATCCCATATTGCCAAGCATATTGAAATGTCTATTTAGAGACAGCTAACTGCCAAATTATCTGCCCTAAGGGAGCGAATATAGTTAATTGATCTGCATTTCAGCCAGAACACTGATTAGTATCAATAAAGATTCTTCAGGAAGAAGTTCCATTTCAAAGAACCCTCATCTCCCCTTCTTTCTTTTTTTGTCAATCTATTGTCTATACCCTCTTTCAAAATCCAACTCAAAACACTAGAAAGCCTATTCTGAACATTATAAAACTCTCACTATGAACCTAGTCTGCTTCTTTTTAGCACATATGAAAAGAAAGAAGGAAGGAAAAAAAGGAAGAAAGGAAGGAGAGAGAGCAAAGAGAGGGGAAAAAGGAAAGAAGGGAAGGAGGAGAGAAAGAAGGAGGGAAGGGAGGGAGGAGGGGAGGAAAGGAGAAAGGGAAAGAAGGAAGGAAAAGAGAAGGGTGGGAGGAAGGAAGGAGGAGGGAAGGATAGAGAGGAAGAAGGAAGGGAGAAAGGAAGGACAGAGAAGAAAGAAGGAAGGGAGAAAGGAAGGAAGGAAGGAAGAAAGGAAGGAAGGAAGGAAGGAAGAAAGGAAGGAAGGAAGGAAGGAAGGAAGGAAGGAAGGAAGGAAGGAAGGAGAGAAGGAAGGAAGGAAGGAGGAAGGAAGGGAGGAGGAAGGAAGGGAGGAGGAAGGAAGGGAGGAGGAAGGATGAAGGAAGGAAGGAAGGAAGGAAGGAAGGAAGGAAGGAAGGAAGGAAGGAAGGAAGGAAGGAAGGAAGGAAGGAAGGAAGAAAGGAAGGAAGAAGGAAAGAAGGAAGAAGGAAGGAAGGAAGGAAGAAGGAAGGAAGGAAGGAAGGAAGGAAGGAAGGAAGGAAGAGAGGGAGGGAGGAAGGAAGAGAGGGAGGGAGGAAGGAAAGAAGGGAGGGAGGGAGGGAGGGAGAGAGGGAGGGAGAGAGGGAGGAAGGAAGGAAGGAAGGAAGGAAGGAAGGAAGGAAGGAAGGAAGGAAGGAAGGAAGGAAGGAAGGAAGGAAGGAAGGAAATGATTCAGATATGGCTTGTTTAGGGCAGAATCATCCCACCCATATACAGGACAACATAAAATACAATCACTATAAATATTCTTAAATATGGCACTATCTTAGGGAACATCCAGTTATACAAATGACAACACAGCCCTAAATAAATTTACTTTCTAAATAGAAAGACAAGGCAGACCGGTGAATTTTCCATTCCTTCAGTGAGTTGTAATTCTGTAGTGTGAGTGCTCATAGATTGAGAGCAAAAATGGATCTTAAAAAACATATTGTCCAACACCAATTTTATAGATGAGAAAATGGAGTTACATAAGGGCTAAGTGACTTGCCTAAGCTCACTCCGGCAGTAAGTTGTTTGAGACAGGATATTAATTCAGGGTTCTCTAACTTTTGGGGCAGCTAGGTGGTACAGTATTTAGAGTGCTGGGTCTAGAGTGAGGAAGACTCATCTTAATGAGTTAAAATCTGGATTCAAGACACTAATTGTGAGATCCTGGACAAGTCACTTAACCTTGTTTGTCTCAGTTTCCTTATCTGTAAAATGAACTGGAGAAATAAATAGCCAAGTACTCCAATATCTTTGCCAAGAAAACCCCAAACTGGGTAACAAAGACATCACTGAAAAGAATGATCATAAACAACAACTTTTGACCCTTTCCATTACATCTCACTCTCTGAACACTAATCATGGTCCCTCTCTTATGTAGTAAATGATCTTAAAGAATTGATGTTGGGGGCAGCAAGGTAGTACAGTAGATAGAGCACAAGCCTTGAAGTCAGGATGACCTGAGTTCAAATATGACCTTAGACACTTAACACTTCCAGCAGTGTAACCCTGGGCAAGTCACTTAACCCCAATTGCCTCAAGGAAAAAAAAGAGTTGACTTTGGTCGGAAAATTCATTGCCCTGTGATCAACCAAGTGATCTAACTCTTTAATCTATGCTAGGTTGGTCCTTGAGTACCAGATATGCATCTTATCATTTAGCCCATTCACAAAAGTATTTCCATCTTGGTAAAAGCTATCACAGTGTGTGCTGCTGCTCCTCTGATATAGCCTTCAAGACACCAACATCCTCTCCAAACCAAGTTGAGCCATCAGAAGAGGCCTTTTATGGAAGAGACATAAAAACACAACTATATACAATTAAATGTATATATTTATATTTATATGGAGGACAGAATGTCCTGATCAATTCAGCATTGACCATTTACCTTGTTCACCATATATTAATAATCACTTTCAAAGAATTAGAATTCAGAGAAATATATGTAGAGTGTTAAAATCTTAGTGAGCATAAAACTCGTCATTCTTTAAGTATTCATTTTCCATAAAGGGCTTTACAAATGTGAACTAGAGTAATTATATTAGGATGTCATATACATAAAAGTCTATACTGTAGAAAAAAAACAGCTTTTTTTCTCATCTATCCTGCTTTTTTTTTATTAAGAAAAAAAAGAAGAAAAACTCAAACTCTTTAAATATTAGAAGTGGGCAAATGATATCCTAGAACTCCAGGGGAGAAAGGAATTGTAGATACTGTTTCAACTGTTTTATTTTGTAAATAGGGAAACTTAGGCTCAGATTTTCCTTTTCCTGGAGAAACATCTTGATATTGTGGTTTTTAAAATTATATAAAACTTTATCATTGTTGAATTTTAAGTGATAATTAGTAGAGAATTTTTGTATAGTTTGGGATAACTGATCCTTGAAGGTTTTGCAAAAAGAAAGAGCAGTAGCTATATTAAAGCAGTTTTAGCTGAGATCTTCCAAAAATGCAAAATTTCAGGGTACAACCTGCTTCACTGACGAAGCCAGAGTTTCATTAACATAGTACAAAATGGAAAGGATAATTGACTTGAGGTCAGAAGACTTCAGTTCAAATCTTATTTATATGATTCCATCAACTCACAGTTTCTCAGTTTCAATTTTCTCATCAGCAAAATAAGAATAATGTATTTGTACTATTTATCTCATGGGGTTGTTTTGAAGAAAGGACTAATTAATCTTAAAACACTAGAGAAAAGTGAATTATTATTATTGCCCTAGTTCTGACCCTTTTGTATAATAGCTTTCTAAGCATTCACAACTCTGGCTTTGGTCCTTGATTTGTTCAGTTCAATGGAATTCTAAATTCTACCATCCTATTATCTTACTTTTAAAAAGATCAAATGAGATAGTATTTATTTTAAAAAATATCTTATTTTCCCATAATTACTTGTAAGAACAATTTAAATATATTTTAATAAGTTTTGAGTCCCGAATTCTAGTCCTCCTTTCTTTCCCTTTGCCTTCCCTAAGATGGTAAGTAATCTGATATAGGTTATATACGTGCAACTATGATCCTATTATCTGTGATTCTCTGACCTCCATAACTTATGAGTCTACTATCATGATGTAAAAATAATTATATGTAAAAGCTATTTTAATATTTTTAAAAAGTTTTGAGTTCCAAATTCTATCCCTCCTTCCCTCCCTCCCTCCTCCCCCCCTCCCTGAGATAGTAAGTAATCTGATATAGGTTATACGTGTCCAACTATGATCCTATTATCAATGATTCTTTGACCTCTATAACTTGAGTCCACTAATCTTACTCTGTCTCAATATCCAGACTCAACTCAGCTTCAGATTTCATTACCCTGGAGGTCTTCAGGTACTCAGTACTTGTACTTCTTGTGCTTTAGCTATACTTCTAACTATGAGAAAGACAAGCCTCAAACCTGTCATTTAGTTAGGAGGATGTGTATCCTTAGTATATGAAGACTTTCCCTGGCAGAATGGGTTGATGAGAGCATTTTTTTCTGATGATCCTCAAGGTGCTGAAAGATACCAACATTACCCACTGCATCCTGGGCCATCAGTGATTATCCTGACTTTTGTCCTGCCACTGGATTTTGATGACTCTAGAGAAAGAACAAGGTTGTTTTGTGCAATTCTGCCTCACTTAAATACATGTCATGCTCAAGTCAAGACATTACCTTTTGATGTTATTGGTCCTCTTCGAAAACAAAAGATGAACAACAACATAACTTTGAAAAGCCCAAATTTAGCCTTTGCTATAAGAGCTTTAACCTTTGCCTGGACAGAATTGTCCATTAACACATTTAATGTTAATTAAATTAACTCTGTGAGCCACATGTAATTGAGAAGTGACAAAAATCTAGGCTTATTATTGGAGAATAGTGTATACAAAGGTAACCCATCTAAAATCTGGATGACCAGTCCACTCTGCCACAATATTAACATTTCCTTCCAACTATATTATTATTTGGGAGCACTCATTTCTCAATCTACTGAATCAGATTGTATATAAAACTAGTGATTGAGAAGGCATCCTATAATCTTACTAAACTTCTATTTTAAAGTTGGAAGTATATCTATATCCTCATGGGCCAAATCCTTCAACCAACTGAATTGATATTTTGGAGAGGAAAATACAGTTAAAACCCTAAAATATTAGTACGATATTCACTGGTTTAGGTAGGTCAGAAAACCCTGCTTTGTCCTCTAGACTTCAGTTTTCTTTTGTAAAATGAATAAATTAGACTACATGATCACTAAGATCTCCTTTACTTTGAATACCTGTTCTCTGAATTTTCATAGTGTTGAGTGTTACAATATAAGGAATACATTTGCAGCATAGCATTTCAGAGCATATTACTAATCGTGGGATCTTAGTTTCACCAGCTTTCTTTGTACTGGCCACTTTCTTTAACTTTAAGGTCCTCCCCTACCAGTCTCTAAGTCCCCAAAGCCTCCCATTGAAATTTTCCCCATGGCCGGGGATCCCACCCTTAGGTCCTACTCCTCTGTTGTGAGCTCTACGAGGGTGGAAGCCAGATCCTAATTATCCTTGCATTTCCACTTCCCCTCTCCCCCAGGCCAGATTTTTGCCTATAAGAAGCATTTAATAAATAATTGTTCTATGAAAGAAAATACAAACAAATGAATGAATTCTGTTTGAAACTTTAGGTCCAGTAAATACATTAGTTCTCTACTTGAATCATTCAGCATGCTAAGGCATTTATAAAGTGAATTTATGTAAAATGAGGGATACCAGTAACTTGGGCTGGAATACCTTACAGGGTGCTTTTGAATTCCACGTTCCCTAAACCTGATTAATATATGGAGAACTTTGATGCAATCATGACATCAATGTTTGGTATTCCCTTTACCAAAGCAGAATTCAACTCATCCATAGTTGCAAATGATAGGATGGATCTAGAAAGGACATCAGAGACCATCTAGTCTAATCCCTTCATTTTACAGATGAGGAAACTAAGGTCTAGAAGGAAGGAAGTTATCCAAGGTAATAAACAAAGGAGGACAGTCAGGATTTGAAACCAGGTTCTCAGGAGTTCCATGATATCAAGGTGCCTTTCTGTAGGAGTTGGAATAATAATAATTATTCATGTCCCTTCCCTCCTATGAAAATTTTAAACTATCTGCAACTCTATCCTCGCACTTTCTCCCTCTTCTGTCCTTTATATAATCCAGTGATTCCCAACTTTTTTTGTTTCTTGAATCCTTTTCAACAACAAGAACAAAATTTGTTGTGAACCTCAGGGGAGGGATGGTGGTAGTTATATAAAAATATTTGTGACATAATCATGTAATTATTTACTGCTTCAGGCACCATTAAATAATTTTTAGCAGGAACCCCAAAAGAAATTTGAAAACTACTAAATAGGAACAACTGGTATAACCTACAGTTCTGCTGATAGCAGCAGAATTTGATTCAACCACACCCCTCAAGAAAGTAATTATAGCCTAAATTCATGTAATACTCTTAGATTTGAAAAAATATCTAACATACATTATCCTAATTAACTCTCACAACAAACTCTATAAGGTATTCATAGAAGATATTATTCTCCTCTTTTACAGAAGAAGAAATTGAGATTGAGGAAGGTGACATCCCTGGCCCCATCACATAGCTGATAAATTTTGGAGGTTATTGCTCTTAACATCACAAGAAAGAGTGAGGTGCCATGCATGGGAGGAGAGAGAGAATGGTGGTATACTCCTACATCTACTGAGACTCCTGAAACAGCTGTTTCCCTTCAGGTCTGACTTTCATATAGGGATAGGGATGTCAAGGATCCAAGGAGTTATAAAAAACAAAAACAAAAACAAAAAAACTATGGTTCCCCCTACTTCTAGATATGCCAGGTAGCACCTCTCAGACAATAAAAGAATGTGAGCCTTGGAAAGGACTATTGAATCCAATCCTTCATTTCTACAGGAGGAAATCAAAGGAGGGAAATTGGCTTGCCCAACATCGTACAATAAGTTAATAGCAGAGCCGGGGCTGAACTTCAGGTTTCTTTTCATGGCAGTAAGCACTCAATAATAGCCAGTATTTAAATAGTAAGTTCCTTCTTAGCTTTAGTTTTCTTAAGTTGGCAGAGCACTTCACCAACTTGGTCTTCTTACATGAACTGATGCTAAGTGAAATGAGCAGATCCAGGAGAACTTTGTATACAGCAACAACCAGGTTATGTGATGATCAAACTTGGTTATTTTCAACAATGAGGTGATTCGAGGCAGTTTCAATAGACTTGGGATGGAAAGCGCCATTCACAGCCACAGAGAGAACTATGGAGACTGAATCAAAACATAGTATTTTTCACCTTTTTGTTATTGCTGTTGTTTGGTTGCTTGGTTTTTTTTTTCCTTTTCATGTTTTCTTCCCATTTGATCTGATTTTTCTTGCACAGAATGATGAATATGGAAATATGTTTAGAAAAATTGCCAGTATTTAATCTAAAAAAAAACCCCAAACCAAAACACTTTATCTTCTTGAGTCTAATAGCCCTGTGAGATAAGTACAATAGGCATGATCTTCCCCATCTTACAGATGAGACAAAAGGGGACTTGCAGGGATCAACAGAAAGAATGTTAAACAAACTGTATAGACCAGAGAATCATGATTTCATCTATGATCTTTGTAGAGGGAAATAAATGATCAAGTCTGTTAATGTTTAACAAGGTCATAAACCATAAAAAGGAAAATTCAATTAGCTTACAATGAAGAAAATGTTGAATTTGAAGTAAGAAGACCTGAATTTGAATCCTGTCTCTTGACATTTCCTACTTGTGCGATCTTGGACAAATCACTTAACTTTTCTCTGCCTCAGTTTCCTCAGTTGTAAAGAGGGTTACTGGGACAAGATGATTGACAAGATCCCTTCCAGCTCAGGATCTCAGATGCTTTAACTCATCTTTAGATACATTGGGTTACAGATCTAAAAACAGATGTCTCCAAGTACAGTCCTCTTATCGTGATACCACATTGCTTCCTTACAGGGACTATAGGTTGAAACCTTCAGTCCTGGTCATGCTTTCTTTGGTAGGGTTGGTAACTTCCGAAATCATAAGGTCATGGGATTTACAAGTGGAGGAGAGCTTTGGCATTTTGTATACACCTCAAATACGGATTGTCCTAAGGACAGGCTTGGCTGGAGTGCCTCAACTTATCCACCCCAGGCTGCTGGTCACCTGGCCAGGTTGGAAAGTGAAAAGGGGCTGTTAATTTCCCATTAGCTCACAAACATGGGACTTCATCTTCTACAGGAGCTCCCCCTGATGGACATCAGTGGGAATTGCTCAGGTCCAGCCACAGAGTTCTGGATGCATCTGAACTTCCAGTAAGATATACCCAGAACACAGAGTCCTAGAATGTCAGGGCTGGAAAGGATCACAGAGACCATCTAATACAAAGATTAATTTTACTGATCAGGAAAACTTAGGGAATTCCCCTTATTGAGGGGAAATGATTTGCCTAATATCACACACCAAGTTAACAGTAAAGTCAGGACTAAAGCCCAGGAATTCTAACTCCCAGACCAAGAAGCATCCTTTGAATCATACATCTAACTTCAAAATGGCAGCAGAATTTCTAAATCAGAGCATTCTTGTTCAGTTTAATATCTCCACCATTTATGTGAAAGATTCCTCTTTGGTAGGGATTTTTTTTTCTTCCATCTTTTCTTTCTTCTCCAAATCTAACCTATCATTTAAGACCCACATCAAGGGCCACCTTCTTCCAGAAGTCTTCCTTGACCACTTCTCCTTCATCTGAAATCCTCTTGCTCCTATTATATACAATAGATTAAGTTATAGGCTGAGTATACAAATATGGGAAAAATGGAATAACTCTTGCCCTCCAGGGCTTTTTAATCTAGTTGGGGGGGAGGAGGGAGAATGGGGAAGTGAGATATGTATTCAAATACCTTCAATACAAGCTAGAATGTACAAAGAAGAAAAGTAGAGTAGCATGAGCTTTAGTCAGGGTGGGGGATTGCTTCTAGGTGGGATGATTAGGGAAATTTTCATGAATGAGGTTGCCTTAAAGGAAGAGAAATATTTTAACAGGTGGAGTCATGTTTTAAGCACAATAAATGGTCTGGAAAAATACATGGCTGTGGGAGAGTACAAGGCAACATCAGCAGTCCTATTTGGTTGGAATTCTGAGAACTATGAAGATATGAGAATGAGACTGCTGGGGCTGGGGACATTATAGATTCTAAATGAGAATGTTCTGATTTTCCTGCTTTCACAGAAAAATTTCAAGATTGGTATAATCAATGTTTCCAGATCATGCCTTTGCTTTCTCTTGCCATAAGTCACCACTCTCCATTTTTAGGTAAGAGCTCCTCAATCATGACACTCCCAAGAGAATTCATAGTATTTTTTATAAGATTTGGAGCTAGAAGAGACCTTATTGATTATCAAACTCAATTACCTTTTAATTTATAAATAAGGAAATTAAGGCCCAAAAAGTTAATTACTTGTTCAAAAGAACATAGGTAGTAAATAGCAGAGAGATGATGCAAACATCAGACTTCTGATTTCAAATATAATGTTTGTCCTGGTACATTATAATAATACTTTTCTATCATCAGATCCTCAAGATTCTGCCCTTGCCCTTAGAACCATGTCTGCTCTATCTCATGTACAGGTTCTATTTTCTGCCAATTTCAGGGTCCATCCCAAGACCTTTTGTCATTTGTTGTCCAATAAAAATACATTTCTATTCTCGCATTTTTTACATATGTAATATTTTTTTAAAATGTAACAGTGTTACTGCAACATTCTTTCCTCTAAGTGAAAACTGAAATGAAATGAAGAAGGGGAAAAACAAAATTGTAGGACACCAAGAAATTGTAAAAGTTGTACTTGGACACAGAGGATTTGGGCTTTTCCATTTCATTATATTGTTTTTATTAGTGATTAAAAGTGGAGACCAATCCTTCAGAAATGATCAGAAGAGGAGCAGAAGCAGAGATTGAATGAAGAGAAGATTCCCAATGCTAGAGAACATATTGTCTACCTTCTATTTTCCTCTTTTACCAGATCATGCTACCAGCTAAGAAGTCTTGTTAGAATCTCTCCGGCTTGTCCATGGGAGAACCTATTATACCTCTGTACCTCAAAACTCTTCACAATTAAAGCAAGCACAGGATGAGTTATAAATTCAGACTAAAGAATATGAATTATTACTTAGAATTATTTTTTGAAAATAGAAAAATCTCTGGTTTCATTGTCACCTGGCATATGGAACTTCCTTTCTGTTAAATCACTCTTACCCTTAAATCACTTCATAGAATAAACAATCAGCATACTTTGCCTATATAGTTTATTATACATAGCAAAAATGAAAAATTCTAAGTCCCCAGTGAAAAGCCCTGATAGAAACAGAAATTTTCTAGTGATCAATTTGCTATGCTTTGGGTAGTATGTTTGGGAGAAGGGTAGAGGGAAAAAGAACAAAGCATCCTATAGAATGGCCCAGTTATCTTTTCTTTTCTCCCTAATTATAAATGAATCAACTTTCATACAGTTAAATTCTAGGAAAAAATTGTATCAATTAAGTTACTTGCAAATTGAATTAATATCCTAGGATGTGAAAGCTGGAAGTTCAACCTCTTCACTCTACAAATGAATTTTCTAATTTTAGTCGCACGGGGAAGCTCATTTTAAAGAAGCAAGATTGTAAGCTTTCTGAGGGAAAGAGATCTTAATTAATTACCTTTGTGTCTTAATTACCATTTTATTTTAGTGCTTTACAGAAGAGTGCTTAATGAATGATTATTGTAGGAAGTAAGGAATTGGGTTCATATTCCTGAGTTCAAATCTGACCTCAGACAATTACTAGCTGTGTGACCTGGGAAAATAACTTAACCCTGTTTGCCTCAGTTTCCTCATCTATAAAATGATCTGGAGAAGGAAATGGCAAATCACTTCAGTATCTCTACTAGGAAAACCTCAAATGGCGTCATGAAGAGTTAGACATAATTGAAAAACATAGAAATGAATGAATGAATAAATGAATAGGGAGTGCTGTGTTGAGATTATGAATAAAGTGAAGCATACTTTTTGTAAATTAAATGATTATACCCTGTTTTATTTATTTTGAAAATTTTATTTTACATTTTGGGGCTACTTAAGTAGGATATATATGTACACTAAATAGACATTAATCATCAGAGAATTCTCCAGGAAAACATTACCTCAGAGCCCACAGATTGAGTGGATATCATCACCACCCTGGATTCATTCTACAAAAAGAAGAGAGATCCTTTAGATGGATGCTTTAAAAGATGTTGGTAGGACAGGGCATTGCTAAAGCCATTTTGGGGGAAATGGCGCAGTACCATAAATGGACAGGGAACAGGGGAGTAGGGAGGGAAAAAAACCTTACATTGAAAAGAGCTCTTGAGCCAAAGGACCTGAACTCTAAATCCTATTCTGTCATTTACTAGCTGTGTGACTTTGAGAAAGATGCTTAACCATTTTGAGCCTTGATTTTTTCACCTGTAAAAGAAATAAATCAAAAAAAACAAATTAAGAAGGCTCTACTAGTTGATCTTATGCTATGTACTTAAAACTTATGGACCCTGTTTAGGTACTGATTCTTTCAGCACCAATTTGAATAAGTCACCTTCCTTTCTTCTTCACAGACTTCCCAATAGCTCTAGTACCCTGCTCTCAGGCAATGCATATGAAAATTCTTAGTCTCCTGAAAAAGTACATCCTCTACCCGGGTTTCTGGCATCTCTGTGGCTGCTGATATTTCTTGGCACCAGCAGGTGTCAGTGTGACACAGACCATCTTCGAGGTCTCCTGCCCTCCAAGTTCTGCACCCAGCTGGGTTCCCTTTTCACTGTGGTTGGGGCTCTGTGTCTCTGTGTCCATGAAATTCTCTTCCTGCCAGGGCCCTGACCTTTCTCCACCAAAGGATGTGATGGAAGGGTGGTGAAGTTAGGGCAGGCACAGAGGAAAAGGGCCCCTTCTCCTAGATCAGTCTTTCTGTAAGCTTCCCCGGGGAGAATGGCCAGTTTTCATTTGTGAGATTGTTCAGAGGACAAAGGGCAATCATTTGGTCTGGGAAGTTTCCATGATCTCAGACCTTCAAGGTTGGGGGAAGGGGTTGATCCTCCATCTCCCTCCCCTCTTTTCTCACTGACTCTTGGTTTAGAAATAGAGTCTCAGTATCACTAGTTGGAAACTACATGAATGTTCCCCATGAGTATTCAATCAACTAACAAACATTTTAAAATTATCTACCATGAGCCAGGCTCTGTATTCTCATATGTTAGATAGTATTTGCCTTCAAGGAGTTGATGTTCCATTGTGGGGATCCAGATATAATTTATTTACAGATAAATAAAAATAGGATAAATATAATATGAACATAACATATTAGTGGATATAACCTGACTAATGAATTTGTTATTAAAATAATTAACAGATACAACTAATAAATACAATATGGTTATAGTATGAATATAATTAATAAACAGTATAAAATGATATACTTTAACTATAATATAATTAATGTAATGTAACTATAATAACAAATAATATAATTGATAAATATTCATATTATAATATACATAATATAATTATATTATATACATGCATATAATATAATTAACAAATATAATATAAATCAACAGTAATATGGGGAGGGGGAACAAAACTAATAACTGAAGTTATAAAGAAAGTTTTCTTAAAGTAGGTGGCTCTTGAGTTAAACCTTAATGGGAACAGAGAGGGCTAAGGAGCCATAATGAGGAGAGGAAGCATTCCTGGCTTAAATTTTCCCACTCAAGACCCCTTTTTACTCAAGAAATTTTTTCAACAAAATATTTACTGATAATTTCACAACCCCCACACTCAGTTATAAAACTCCATATGAGGTTGTGACCCACAGTTTAAGAAGTTGTATTAGACAAAGCAGGAATTAGAATATTGTATATAAGGAACAACAAATATATCACTTCAGCTGGAGCCCAGAATCCCATAAGGGCGAATAATGCATAATCAGCTCAGAAAGAGAGACTGGATGCAGACTGTGAAGAACTTTAAATGCCAAACATAAACATTTGTGTTTTATTTAGAGACAATTCAGAGACACTAACAGAAGTCTCTTGAACAGAAAAATGATGCAAGGCAACCTGTGCTCTGGGAATATCAATTTTATAGTTGTGTGAAGGATAAATTAAAGCTGGGGAGGGAAAACATTGCGTACACTAAGTTAGGAAGTTTCCTAACTTCCTAATCTCCAGCAGGAATCTTGAGGGCCAAGTCCAGGTTGTGATGCAAGTGGAGAGATATTGAGATAGTGGAATTGATGAGATTTAACAAGTGATTGTGTATTAAGGATGAGTGAAAGAGTACTGATGATTACATTTTGAATAGGAGAAAGGTATTGTTCTCCACACAGAGGGTAATTTAGAGTAGGTTTGAGATCTGTTTTGAGCAAGTTGAGTTTGAGATATCTGTGGGATATCTAGTCTCAAAGAATGGCAGTACATTGGAAAGGATATTATTAGAGATCTTTGAGTCTAACCTGCTTTTCCAGAGAAGGAAAGTGCTGTGCCCAAAATGGAGTTTAGTGCCAGAAATAAGATAGAATCAGGTTTTCAGACTCTCCAGTAAGGATTTTTTCCACCATATCTTGTTGTCTCTTAGGAAAAGAACAGCATAGGGTTTGAACCACTTCAGAAAGCTAATAGTTATGTTTTTATAGCTTTTATAATATGGAGCATTTATAACTTCGAAATCATCAAATGCTATCAATCAGGGGTTGAGTTATTGTTTTTTCTGAATAGTCTAGACTTAAAAAGTAATACAGAAAATGTTAATAATGCAAATTAAAATTAAGAGTGTGGATGATGTATTTTTCCCACCAAATACTTGGTTATTACATACATAATAGTATATTATTCCTGAATAAGGACCTTCCATCATCCCCAATCTAGAATCTTTGAGTCTCCCCCCAAATGCCCTGAAAAAAATTTTGAAATTTCTAAGCTCCCCAGAGAGATATACAGCAAGATAGCAGAAGGAGAAGAGTGATCATGGGGGATTAAAAAAAGGAAATATGACAATTACTGTGTCCCACTCATAATCCCCAATCTTCAAATACCCAGGAATCCCAGTATAGAATAGGAAGAGTTTAGGCGTCTACTATGAATTAAAGAGGACCAAGATTAAGAATTTACAGATGATAAGGGTGGGAAAAGATGCCCAGAATAGGGAGGGAAAGGTCTCTGCTTTCAGAGAATTTACAGTATAGTTTTAGGCAGAGGATTAAGAAAACTTTTAGGGGGACTTTCGGCCAAGATGGTGGAGAGGAAGCAAACAGCTGCTTGAGCTCAGCGTTTTCTCTCAGAACTTAACTTCATGACAAGCCTTGGAATTAATGTTGACTGGAAAAGAAACCCACAAATAATCACCAACAGAAGACATCCTTGAAATTCTCCAGAAAAGGTCTGTGTTTGCTCGGGGGAAGGGGTGAACAGACTGGGTGAAGACTGAGGGCAAGCAGTAAGAGCGAGGCAGGCAGCTCACACAGCTCAGACCAGAGAGGGGAGGGGAATGATCTCTTCCGTTTCTTCATAAGGACTTTTACCGCAGTGTGGATATTCTGTCTTGGCAGCAAGCCAGGAGTAGCAGAGAAGGTGTAAACATCAGAGGTAAAGAATAAAACTCCCAGAAAGCTAGCATCTCTCGGGACCCAGCCACCCTGACCCCCATACTGAGTGACTCAGCACATTCTTAGAGCCTCAGAGTGCAGATGCAGTGCAGCCATTGCTGTCCTGCTAGTACCTCACTGCTGTCTTCCGCAGTCTGTAGAAGCAGCCTGGTAACACTATCCAGCCCCATCTCCCCACCCAGAAACAGACCAATTGTTTCTCTTGTCAATTTGCTTTCTTCGATTCCCACTCTGACAAAATGAACAAAAAATTTAAAAGGGCTCTAACCATTGACAGCTTCTGTATGGATAGAGAGCAGACTTCAAACCCTGAGGAGACTAAAAGCAGACTGTCTCCAGAGGAATCCCTAAGGGGGATATGATTTGCTCCTCAATGCACAAAACTCTCATAGAAGAAATCAAAAAGGCTCTCACAAGAGAGCTAGAAGAGAAATGGGAAAAGGAAAGGGAAGCTTGGCAAAGAGAGTTTGGAGAAGTCATCCCAGGCATTTAAAGACAGAGTGGATAAAGAAAACAAATCATTGAGAAATAAAATTAGTGAGCTGGAAAAAGAAAACAGCTCTCTAAAAAATAAAATGGATGAAATGGAAAAAAAATTCCATAGAAGAAAAAAAAAACTCACTTAAAAACTCAATTGGACAACAATTACAAAAAGATATAAAAAAAAGTGAGTGAAGAAAATACATCATTGAAAATTAGACTCGAACAAGTAGAAATGAATGACTCAAGGAGAAACCAAGAAGTAGTCAAGTAAAACCAGAAAAATGAAACAATTGAAAAGAATGTCAAGTACTTTATTGGAAAGACAACAGACATGGAAAACAGATCCAGGAGATTCAATTTGAGAATAATCAGACTCCCTGAAAAATGTGAGGAAAAAAAGAGCTTGGACACTATTTTCCAGGAAATTATCAAAGAGAACTGCCCAGATGTTTTAGAAACAGAGGGTAAAATAAACATTGAAAAAAATTCATTGATCACCTATTGAAAGGGATCCTAAAATCAAAATGCCAAGAAATATAGTGGCCAAGTTCAAGAACCATCAGACGAAGGAAAAAATATTGGAAACTGCTAGAAAAAAGCAATTCAGATATGAAGGAGCCACAATAAGGATAACCCAGGATCTAGCAGTGTCCACATTAAAGGAACAAAGGGCCTGGAATATGATATTCTGAAAGGCTAAGGAACTTGGTATGCAACCAAGAATAACTTACCCAGCAAAAATGAGCATCCTTTTCCAGGGAAGAAGATGGACATTTAATGAAATAAATGAATTCCATCTATTCTGGATGAAAAAACCAGATCTACACAAAATATTTGACCTTCAAATACAGAACTCAAGAGATTTCTAAAAAGGTAGAAAGAAATCTTGAGAACTATATTTCTGCCTTAACACATGCATAATTTGTCCTAGAAACCAGAGGTGGAAAGGAAATTATATCATAAAAAAGGGTAAAGTTGTGATACTACACCTCCTGAAGAGGCAAAGGTAACCAATTATATCTGAGAGAAAGAAAGGAGGGGGATGAACATAGTGTGTATCAATTGACATATTCGATTTTGGTGAAACTTCTTCCACTTCATTGAAAAGTAGGTGGGAAGGAGTAAACTAAGGGGAAGGGAATACAGAAATTGTGAGGAAAAGGGGTAAAATAGGGGGAGGAACTTTAAGATGGGGGAGGGATACTAAAAAGGGAGGGCTATGAAAAGCAAGTGATGCTCACAAGTTTAATACTGGGAAGGGGGGTAAGAGGGAAGGAAAGGAGAAAAGCATAAGCAGGGATTAATAGGATGCCAAGCAATATAGAATTAGCCATTCTAACCATAAATGTGAATGGGGTAAACTCCCCCATAAAGCAGTTAGCAGATTGGATTAAAAGCCAGAATCCTACTATATGTTGTTTACAGGAAACACACCTGAAATAGGGTGATACATTCAGAATAAAAGTAAAAGGGTGGAGCAGAATCTACTATGCTTCAGGTGAAATCAAAAAAGCAGTGGTAGCCATCCTCATCTCAGATAAAGCAAAAACAAAAATTGATCTAATTAAAAGAGATAAGGAAGGGCATTATATCTTGCTAAAGGGTAGCATAGATAATGAAGCGGTATCAATATTAAACATATACACACCAAGTGGTGCAGCATCTAAATTCTTAAAAGAGAAATTAAGAGAGCTGCAAGAAGAAATAGACAGCAAAACTATAATAGTGGGAGATCTCAACCTTGAACTCTCAGAATTAGACAAATCAAACCACAAAATAAATAAGAAAGAAGTCAAAGAGGTAAATAGATTACTAGAAAAGTTTGATATAATAGATCTTTGGCGAAACCTAAATGGAGACAGAAAGGAGTACACTTTCTTCTCAGCAGTTCATGGGACCTATACAAAAATTGATCATATACGAGGACATAAAAACCTCAAAATCAAATGCAGTAAGGCAGAAATAGTAAATGCATCCTTTTCAGATCACAATGCAATGAAAATTACATACAATAAAAAGCCAGGGGAAAATACACCAAAAGATAATTGGAAACTAAATAATCTCATACTAAAGAATGATTGGGTGAAACAGCAAATCATAGACATAATTAATAACTTCACCCAAGAAAATGACAATAATGAGACATCATACCAAAATGTGTGGGATACAGCCAAAGCAGTAATAAGGGGAAGTTTTATATCTCTAGAGGCCTACTTGCATAAAACAGAGAAAGAGAAGGCCAGTGAATTGGGCTTACAACTAAAAATGCTAGAAAAGGAACAAATTAAAAACCCCCAGACAAACACGAAACTTGAAATTCTAAAAATAAAAGGTGAAATTAAGAAAATTGAAAGTAAAAAAAAAAAAAACTATTGAATTAATTAATAAAATTAGGAGTTGGTTCTATGAAAAAACCAACAAAATAGACAAACCCTTAGTAAATCTGATTAAAAAAAGGAAAGAGGAAAAATAAATTGATAGTCTTAAAAATGAAAAGGGAGAACTCACCACTAATGAAGAGGAAATTAGAACAATAGTTAGGAGTTACTTTGCCCAACTTTATGCCAATAAATTCGATAACTTAAATGAAATGGAAGAATACTTTCAAAAATATAGCTTGCCCAGATTAACAGAGGAAGAAGTAAATAGTCTAAATAGTCCCATTTCAGAAAAAGAAATAGAACAAGCTATTAACCAACTCTGTAAGAAAAAAATCCCCAAGACCAGATGGATTTACATGTGAATTCTACCAAACATTTAAAGAACAACTAACTCCAATGCTATATAAACTATTTGAAAAAATAGGGATTGAAGGAGTCCTACCAAATTCCTTTTATGACACAGACATGGTATTGCTACCTAAACCAGGTAGGCTGAAAACCGAGAAAGAAAATTATAGACGAATCTCCCTAATGAATATTGATGATAAAATCTTAAATAAAATATTAGCAAAAAGACTACAGAAAATCATCCCCAGGTTAATACACTATGACCAAGTGGGATTTATACCAGGAATGCAGGGCTGGTTCAATATTAGGAAAACTATTATCATAATTGACCATATCAATAAATAGCATTTACCAAATTAACAAAAACCATATGATCATCTAAGTAGATGCAGAAAAAGCATTTGATAATCCAACATCCATTCCTACTAAAAATACTTGAGAGTATAGGAATAAATGGACTATTCCATAAAATAATAAGGAGCATATATTTAAAACTGTCAGTAAACATCATATATAATGGCGATAAACTGGAACCTTTCCCAATAAGATCAGGAATGAAATAAGGTTGCCCACTATCACCATTACTATTCAATATTGTACTAAAAATGCTAGCCGTGACAATAAGAGCTGAGAAAGAATTCAAGGAATTTGAGTAGGTAATGAGAAAATCAAACTATCACTCTTTGCAGATGACATGATGGTATACTTACAGAACCCCAAAGACTCTGCTAAAAAGCTAGTATAAATAATTCAGAACTTTAGCAAAGTTGCAGGATACAAAATAAATCTATATAAATCCTCAGCATTTTTATACATTACCAACACAATCCAACAGCAAGAGTTGCAAAGAGAAATTCCATTCAAAATAACTGTCGATAGTATAAAATATTTGGGAATATATCTACCAAAGGAAAGTCAGAAATTATATGAGCAAAATTACAAAACACTTGCCACACAAATAAAGTCAGATTTAAATAATTGGAAAGACATTAAGTGCTCTTGGATAGGGTCAGTGAATATAATCAAGATGACAATACTCCCTAAACTAATCTATTTATTTAGTACTATACCAATCAGACTCCCAAGAAACTATTTTAATGACCTAGAAAAAATAACAACAAAATTAATATGGAAGAACAAAAGATCAAGAATTTCAAGGGAAGTAATGAAAAAAAAATCAAATGAAGGTGGCCCAGCTAAATTAGATCCAAAAGTATATTATAAAGCAGCAGTCACCAAAACCATTTGGTATTGGCTAAGAAACAGACTAGTTGATCAGTGGCATAGGTTAGGTTCACAGGGCAAGATAGTGAATAAAAATAGCAATCTAGTGTTTAACAAACCCAAAGATCCCAACTTTTGGGATAAGAATTCATTGACAAAAACTGCTGGGAAAACTAGAAATTAGTATGGCAGAAACTAGGCATGGACCCACACTTAACACCATATACTAAGATGAGATCAAAATAGGTCCATGATTTAGGCATAAAGAATGAGATTATAAATAATTAGAGGAACATAGGATAGTTTACTTCTCAGACTTGTGGAGGAGGAAGGAATTTGTGACCAAAGGAGAACTAGAGATCATTATTGATCACAAAATAAAAAATTTTGATTACATCAAATTAAGAAGCTTTTGTACAAACAAAACTAATGCAAACAAGATTAGAAGGGAAGTAACAAATTGGGAAAACATTTTTTACAGTTAAAGGTTCTGATAAAGGCCTTAACTCCAAAATATACAGAGAATTGACTCTAATTTATAAGAAATCAAGCCATTCTCCAATTGATAAATGGTCAAAGGATATGAACAAACAATTTTCAGAAAATGAAATTGAAACTATTTCAACTCATATGAAAGTGTTCCAAATCACTATTGATCAGAGAAATGCAAATTAAGACAACTCTGAGATACCACTACACACCTGTCAGATTGGCTAAGATGACAGGAACAAATAACAATGAATGTTGGAGGGTCTGTGGGAAAACTGGGACACTGATGCATTGTTGGTGGAGTTGTGAAAGAATCCAACCATTCTGGAGAGCAATCTGGAATTATGCCCCAAAAGTTATCAAACTGTGCATACCCTTTGACCCAGCCATACTACTACTGGGCTTATATCCCAAGGAAATACTAAAGAAAGGAAAGGGACCTGTATGTGCCAAAATGTTTGTGGCAGCCCTTTTCATAGTGGCTAGAAACTGGAAAATGAATGGATGTCCATCAATTGGAGAATGGTTGGGTAAATTATGGTATATGAATGTTATGGAATATTATTGTTTTGTAAGAAATGACCAACAGGAGGAATACAAAGAGGCTTAGAGAGACTTACATCAACTGATGTTGAGTGAAATGAGCAGAACTAGGAGATCATTATACACTTCAACAACAATACTAGATGAGGATGTATTCTGATGGAAGTGGATATTTTCAACATAGAGAAGAGCTAATCCAATTCCAATTGATCAATGATGGACAGAATCATCTACACCCAGAGAAGAAACACTGGGAAATGAGTGTAAACTGCTGGCGTTTTTTTTGTTTTTTTTTTCCCCAGGTTATTTTTACCTTCTGAATCCAATTCTTCCTTTGCAACAATAATAACAACAACAAAATGCGGTTCTGCACCTATATATTGTACCTAGGATATACTATAAGATATTTAATATGTATGGGAATGCCTGCCATCTAGGGGAGGGGGTGGAGGGAAGGAGGGGAAAAATTCAGAACAGAAGGGAGTACAAGGGATAATGTTGTAAAAAATTACCTATGCATATGTACTGTCAAAAAAAAGTTATAATTATATAAAAAAACTTTTAAAAATAACAAGTTTAAGAATGGTTGTCCTAATCCTTTAGTTCTCAGGATCCCATTACATTCTTTAAAATTATTAAGGTACCTCAATTTTCTTTATATTTTACATTTTACAAAATTACATTTTCCTTATGTAAATTTTAGAACTAATAAAAGTATTATATTTATTATATTGTATTATATGATATACTATATTGTATTAAATCATCATATAGTATTATATTATGCTATATTAATTATATTATATTTTAATATATACTATATTACATTGTACTATATCATATCACATATATTATATCATATTATTATTTCATTACATTATGTATTATAGTATTGTTATGAAAATAATTTGGCCTTACAGACTTTCCAAAAGGGTCTTAGAGATCCCTAAGCGTCCAGACACCTCACTTTGAGAACTGCTGGATTAGGGAATGATGGTAAATTACACCTAATAAGAAAATCTAGATGGCAGAGTAGTCTATCTCTAATAATTAAAAATAAATCAGAGAAGTGGGGAATTTGGCTTTTATTCATTCATTTATCACATTTTTGTTCAAATCTATTGTAGTCAACCCACATCTATTAAAATGTCAACTAAGTATAAGCTCTGTGATGGATATAGGGGATAGAAAGCAAAACATTTCCTGACTTGGAGTTTACATTATATCTGGAGGATAATGTATTGATCCAGATAAATACATACAGGACAATTTAGGGAGGGAGAGCCCCCAACAACTTTGGAATCAGGAATGACTTTCTCTACGACAATGGTTTCTAGACTACATATAGCTATTGTTGCATTTTACACACACACACACACACACACACACACACACACACACACACACACTTCACAAATCCTACTCACCCTCTCAGTTCATATTTTATTTAATTAAAAGTGGGAATTCACTACAATTTTATAACAGCACACAAGCAAATCTCAAACACAATAAAATGATGTAATATGCACATATTTATTGATGGATAAAATACCTGAGAATTTTCATATTTATGACTTATAGACATAATTATCATGGTGGTATTCTTAATGTGCAGAATGGGTATAATTTTTAGGCAAAATTTATCATGCCTAAAACATGATTCCAACTGTTAAAATCTTTCTTTTCCTTCAAGACTGAAATTTATGAAATATTTCCTAGAAGCAATGCCTCACCCCTGAACAATGCTCATTCTACTCTTTTTGACTTCTTCATATATTCTAGTTTGTATTGCAGGTTTGTGTACATGCTTTATTTCCCCACCCCACTCCAACTAGACTGTAAACTCCCTGAGGGCAAGCACTATATCATTTATTCAAAGCCTAAAACTTAATACATTGTATATAATAGGAAGTTCTGGGATGGAATTTCAGATAAAAAAGAAAAGGAAGAAAAAAAAAGAAAAAAGTCAAGGAAGATTTTCTGGAGAAGATGGTACTTAATGTGTGAGAGGAAAGAAAAAAAATTAGAAAATGGAAGATCTCCAGTAAAAAAGGAATATTCAATATTTGTGATGGTCTTTATGTAATGTGTGTAACTAACTTTTAGTGGGGAGAAGATCAGCCTATCTAGATATATTCTTTCCTCTTTAGGGATAATAGCTAGAATAGCAGCATAAACCTAAAAGTCATTTTTCCTCAGAATAACATTATTGGGAGAAGATGTAAAAGATAAATGAAATTCTTGTTGGGTATCCCCTATCTAACCAGAACAGGGAGGTCAGGTTCATGGCTCCAGTCTCCTGCTCCCCTCCAGGCAGGATTCAAACCCTCCCTTAGAGAGGGGAGGGGAAGATTCCAGAGATATTTATTCTGGTTCTTGTATTTTGCATTTAGACAAACTCATGTAGAAAAACATAAGCTACACAGACAACACACACACACACACACACACACACACACACACACACACACACCCTATATGCATATTGTCCAATTATTATCTTTAATTATAGCTGTAGTTTAATCAAATTGCAATACAATACAGGAAGTTTTTAAAATTTTTCAATTAATTGCTCACAAAGGTTTTCAAATATATGAGTATTTCTCATTCCCATTGTATTTTCTGTAAGTAGAGTTGTTTTTACTTTCCAGGGAATTTCTAAACTAGAATCTTTTTTTTAGATTGGTCCTTCTTTCTCTGAATATGTTTGTCTCCTTTCTGATTCAATCCAATTTTCTTCATCTGTCTCCTACCCACCCCTCTACTGTATTCTTAATATATTTCAGTAAGTACCCCTTTCCACCTCCTCACTGACCGCTGACCCAAGGTTCCTTGGGTCTCCTCTATTCATAATGTAGTGGGAAGAGCACTGTCCACTGGGGTCAGGAAGGTTGGCTCTTAGTCCTGGCTAGGATAATTCACAGGATGACCTCAAACAATTAGTTGTCCTCCCTGGACCTCAGTTCCCTGATCTGTAAAATGCCAGGACTGGACTAGGTCAGTGGTCTCACACTCAAATTGCATGTTTGTTAAGTTTATAACTAATCTATTTGCACTACTACTTCTCAATCTTTGTTTCTCTTCACAAAGAGATGTTAATCCTATTACATATTTCCTTGAACAAAGAGACAAAGGACTGCATAATATACCTTCAGAGGCTGCAGTCTGCCGTTTCTTGTCTGGGCCCTGGGTCTGAGATTCCTCAGACTAGATAATCTCTGAGATTTTTTCCAGTTCTAACAATCTACATTTCTAAAACTGGTCATTTAGTAAATGTTAGGATGATCTTTTGGCAATACTTGATCTTCTGCTGAAAAATCTCTGGAAATATAGAGTCTGACAATGGGAAAAAAGAATAAAAAAGGAATAAAAAGGGTATGATGAAAACCAGAAGGGGAAAAAAAGGCACACTTCACAAAACAAATTAGATCAAAAGAGAGAAATCAGAGCTTCTGAACTGGGAATCATCAATCCATTTCATTGACCAATACCATCTTTCCATTCTTCTGGGTGCCTACTTTCAAGTTATATTTGTTTGGGTAATATTTTTAGTTAAAACCACAGTAGAAGCAACCAGAGTATCAGGCTAAATTTTGGATCTCTACCAGTAAGGTGGAATTAGAAGTGGTTCTAATAACAGGAAATAAATTATTCCCCCTTGGATGCTCCTCCCTTCACCTTGGTGGGGCAGGGCCACCTATTCTCATCTCCTCCCTTCAGCTGACCCTGGAGGTTACTCAGTTCCTTCTATTCCATCTCTGTCTTTATTTACTTCCTCCCTCAAGGTTAGATGGAGCTTGTGAGTCTGCCAAGAGAGAACAATATAAAGAATACTTTGCCTGAGGAGTCCTTTCTTCTCCTGATCTCACTGTTTTAACTTGTTTGTAACCAGTGACAAATCATGAAGTTTACTTGGTTTGTTTGACTCCATGGGAGTTTATAAAAGTATTTAAAATCAACAAGCTTCTCTCTCTTATATCTCCTGAGCCCCCAGCTAAGAAAGGACCTCTCTACAAATTATATGTGTTCCAAGCCTCTCTCTTTTTACTTTTATTCTGTATACTTTGTCTTCACCTCCCTTGTTATCTTGTCCTTGGCTTCCCTTTTATAACATTTGAAGCACATAGAGCAGGAGTTAGGATCAATCATTTTTTATAGGTGGCAAGTTCCAAAATAATTAAAGAAAAATTATAAGTGTAACTTTAAAGAACAAAGTTAAATATTAGAATGAAAATATATTCTCTTGGGGAGGAGAAAGAGGGTTATGGAGGAAAAGGAGGCAATAGAATAAAGAGAAAGTTCAACACTGATAGTACAGGCCTGTCTAATTTCAGGCTATGGTGAACAAGGTGGTAGTGGCAATGGAGGAGCTGGATATCCTTAAACATTAGGAATACCATTTGTTTCCTGTTTTTAATCTGTCCCTCTAGCCTCCATTCTGCCTTCTTGCTCTCTCTTCTGATTCCCAATCAAATTGGATATTTAGCATCTCTGTTCACTTCCATGTCTCATATCTGCCTTATCACAAGATTTCTATCTTTCAAGTTAAGGGAAGAAAAGGCTGGATTTTTCCTGTTGTCAGTGCTAGCCTCCATAGTTTCCAAAAGCTCCTACAGACAAGCACTAGAGACCTTTTCTTGTTTCCCAAAAGGGAGAATTGGCCTTCAATGACTTCCATATAGTTCTTAGAGATAATACTCACACACACACACACACATACTTTTTCAAAGCACTTCTACTATAAATTCATTCATTTGTTCTTTATGAATGGTTTATGAACTTTTTGAATGGTTTATGTTCTTTATGAACCACTTTGTGCCTTCCTGCTATGAACATTTTCTTTAAAAAAAAAATGGGGAGGGCAATGACTATGGCAAGCACCAATTACCACTACGAAGCACAAAAGTGACTCTTTTAACAGACAGGAAAAAACTTATTATTGATGGGAGTTACCCCTGAGTCAGCTATCTGTGTATAATCAGACTACTAATTCATTAGAGTTGTATTGAAGCTCTGGCACACATGCAATGTGTCAGCTTGTTCAGATGACCTGACTTCTGACATGCAGAATCTATGAAGCTTGCTTCTTAAGAGATGGGATAATGTATTCGGTAAAAATACCTTAGAGAGATTCTGGTGTAGACATTCTATAATTAGTTCTGGTCAGCTAACCACTTGGTGAATGGTAGGCTTTTTGGCCCTTACAGACACTTTTATAGTCTCCCATTTGTACAACAAAACCATTCAGAATTCCTTGGAGGATGTCAAAATAGAAATAATGATCCTCTGACAAAAGAAACAACCAAATATCAGATGAAACATAAAACAGGGGGATGTTTTGTTTGTCAAAGATATTTGCTACTGTACTAGAGGAGAACCAGTTTTAGGAGGGATTCCATATAGGTGGCAAGGTCTCCAAATTGTCTATTTGTGCATGACATTGCTTTAATTGTGCCAAGCTCTAAGATAATGAAGAGTTTCCTGAAAGAAATCTATATTTCAAAAGAGTTTGGTCTGCCATCTATACAGGAAAGATTAAATGGACCAAGTATAGCCATTCCCCAGATTTCAGCATGCATTTGGATGAACATCCATCCACAGGGGCTTTTTCAACAATACACACACACACACACACACACACACACACACACACATACACACACATATCTGGAACCAATAGCATAGACTGACACTGAGTTGGACATTGAGTGGAAAAGGAGAGGAACAAAGGGATGGATTCTTTTTGGAAACTACAAAGTTCATTTGCTGACCCCAAGCTTCCCATGAAAACAAAAGGCCTGTTGCTTCAATACTGACATCCTCCCAGTGTTGCTATAGGACAGTCAGATATGTCAACATCACCTTCTCCAAAATAGAAAGATAAGCATCACCTAGATGGTATAGTGGATGGAACTCTGGGCCTGGGGGTCAAAAAAACTTGAGTTTAAATCCAGTCTCAAATATTTACTAGCTGTGTGACCCTCGGGGTCAAATGAAGTAACATTTGAATAGGACATAGGACATAGTAGGCAATTAATAAATGCTTGTCTGGGGGGCAGCTAGGTGGTAGAATGGATAGAGCACCAGCCCTAAAGTCAGGAAGACCTGAGTTCAAATCTGGTTTCAGACACTTAACACTTTCTGATTGTGTGACCCTGGGCAAGTCATTTAACCCCAATTGCCTCAGCAAAAAAAAAAAAAAAAAAAAAAAAAAGACTAATAATTGCTTGTCTGCCTCCCTTCATTCTTTCTATTTTGTGGGACTCTATTTGCTTAGTGGATATTCTTGCTGGAAATAGAAGGTGCCAAGAACCTTTCCTGGTGTAAATTCTGAAGAAAGGAGGGAAGGATTTTTTGGAAGATATTTATTAACAGTAAACCCCATCACTACTCTCTTCATCTGCTTTCTTTTGATTTCAGTGGACAGGGTACTCATAACTATTTGTTTTACACTGGATTATAACAGTAACTATCATTGACATAGCACTTTAGATTTTTGCTCATTTTATCTACAAAGCTCTGGGAGGTATATGCTATTGTTGTTGACTCTCTTTACAATGAGGCAATGGAGGCACAGAGTGATTATGTGACCAACTTAGGGCCACACAAGCTAGTAAGTGATTAATATTGCATTTGAAATTGGAACTCCCTGACTCTTAGTTCTGTCTACTGTACCACAAGGTGTCCCTGGTCTCATTGACACAATAATGGGTTTCTTTTTTGAAACTCAAATGCCTTCATTGAGGATATTGTCGATTGTCAAGAAAGGTCTAATTTCACTAGGGGGAGGAGGGAAGGAATAAGCATTGATATAGTGCCTACTCATATACCAGACACTGTACTAAATGTTTTACAAATGCAAAATGGTGGTCTTCACAACGATCTTGCCAGGTAGATGCTATTATTCTCTTTACTTTACAGTTAAGGAAACTGAGGCAGAGATTAAGTTACTGATCCAGAGTCATAAATGCATATTTGAGCCCAGGTCTTCCTGATTTCACACCCAGCACTCCATCTATTTCCACCATATAATGATCTGTTTATCCATATCTGACCCCAACCTACCTTTCAGCTTTATTACACATTGCTGGCATTCTTATTTCTCAGTTCTTACTTGATCTCCCAGTCTTTTACCTGACTGCCCCTATGCCTAGAATATCCTCAGTCCTCCTCTCCTAACGTTTCTAAGAATATAAGCTCCCTAAGGACAGGAATTGTTTCATTCTTTGTACTTGTAGCCCCATAACTTAGCACAGTACCTGGCACATTGTAGCTTTTTAATACATGCGTATCGATTAGTTGTTTAATTAAAACTCTTAGTTTCCTTCAAAGCTCAGCTCAAATACCACCTTTTATAGAAGAAGGCCTATTCTGATCTTCCCAGCTGCAAGAGCCTCCTCACCCAATTACTTTCATAAATTTTACATCTACTTACATAAATAGACAGCTGGGTGGTGCAGTGGATAGAGCATTGGGGTGGGAGTCAGAATAACTAATAATTCAAATCTGACCTCAGATATTTACTAGCTATGTGACCCTGGGCAATTCACTTAACCCTTTTGTCTCAGTTTCCTCAAATGAACTAGAGAAAGAAATGGCAAACCTCTCCAGTATCTCTGCCAAGAGACTCCAAATGGGGTCACAAAGAGTGGGACATAACTGAAAATGACTGAATAACTATATCTATATATGCATATGTTATCTTCCATGAGTGATGGTAAGCTCCTGGAGGACAGAGATTGTTTCACTTTTGTCTTTGTATCCCTAGTGCCTACTGCAATTCTGGCACATAGTAAGTGCTTTAAAATGATTGTTGACCGAGCAATTGATTTATTTGAGCCAATGAGTAGCTAAAGAAGTCAGAATGAAGTCTTTGGTTAGCTTCCTAACTTTGCCAGATCTGTTATATTGCTTCATTGCTTTGTTATTGTATAGGAAAAGGGAAGGAAATAAACATTTATATAGTACCTACTATATGTCAGACACTTTGCTAAGTGCTTTACAAGGTGTCCCATGTCTTAATGTAGATTCATCTATCAAATAAATTCCCTACCTTTTCTACTAATACCATCGTGGTTTGGAGGGGGATAAAGTAACTTGTCTGAGTAGGTGACAGAATCTTAATGAGCCCAGGACTTCAGTTCAACTCCATTCAGTTCAACGAAAGAATTCTTGTCCTTAAGGAGCTCACTTAGTACTGAGGGAGAGGAGGAATATATACACAAACAAAAGCAAAATACACATTTTTAAGCTTAAAATCACACCAAAACTTTTGGAATACTCAATTACACAAAATCCTGAGATGGAGAAGTAGTAAAGTGCATCCATAAAGAGCTAGACTTGGGGTGCCAAGAATTTGAATCTTGCCTCAGACTAACTGGCTGTGCCATCCTGGGAAAGGTACCTAACCTCTCTGCTCCTCAGTTTTTTCATCTGTAAAACCAGGTTGAAAGGCACTTTCCTTCAAGGGTCATTGTGAGGATGACATGGGATAACATTTGTAAAGTGCTTTATAAACCTAAAAACATTATTTAAATGCTAGTTATTGTTATTTTTATTGTTATTATTACAAAGATATTTCCATGGAGTGGGAGGAAAATACCAGCAGATCTACTGACTCCAAGAAAGACTCTTTGCACTTTATTATAGGGTTCTCCCAGAATATCATGCAAGCCATGGTTCAAGAGAAGCCCGCCAATCTACCTCCAAGCCAAAACCAAATGATTTCTGGATCAGCTTCTTTCAGTTTCTGTGTGCCTCAGCCTGCTTCCATTAGTGCAGACAATTGAGGGGAGACCTTAAAGGCTTCCTCCCCTGTCTCCCTCTGGTGGCAGCTGGCTGAAGCTCCTCCAAGCTCCTTCCTCCTCCTCCTCTTCCTTCATCTTTTCCTCCTTCTCACCCCCTCCCTTTCCTTTCCAGTTGCTTTCCACTCAGATCTCATTCATCCCTAACCCCCCTGGAGGCAGAGGGGAGACGGGGGTATGAGGTGGAGCGAGGGGTTCTCTGGCCCTAACTGCAGGGGGGTTGGGGGCCAGGGGGCTCTCTCTAACTGCCGAGGATAGCCCTTATACACCCAGCAACACATGTCCCCCTTTATGGCGGCGGCTTTCTCTCTCTTGATGCTTAAAGGCGACTGTGAAAAGAGCAGGGCTGATTCAGGCCGCCTTGCCCGTCTCCCTGGCAACGGGCCTGGCAGGAGGTCTTTCTTCCTCACCCCCTCCCTCCTTGGCTTTTTTTCCCCCTCTCTCCTTTTTTCTTTTTTTTTCCCCCTTGTGTGTTGTGTTGTGTTTCGTTAAAACTTCCCTCCCAGCCACTTTGCAGGCAGTGGCCCAGTCCTCTCTCTGCCTTTCCCCACCTCCTCTCTGGGAAGCTCTACCCAGCCTCTGGTTGGGGGGTGAGGGGGTGGGGAGGCTGAGGGAAAGTAGCTTCAGAGGTCAAGAGCCCAGAGGTAAGGCACCAAGGGTTGGGACCAAAGTTTAAAGAGGGCTTGACTATCTATGGCACAACCACCAGAACCACTGTTGGTGGTCTTCCTCACGGTAGGTATCACTCATTTCTCCATCCTTTTGTTTTTTTCCTTCTCTCTCCCTTTTCCCCCCTTTAGAATGCAAGGTCTTCAATTTGGAGGTATGCCCAAAGCGCTATCAAACTGTGCATACCCTTTGATCCAGCAGTGTCTCTACTGGGACTATACCCCAAAGAGATCATAAAAGAGGGAAAAGGACCTACACGTGCAAAAATTTTTGTAGCAGCCCTTTTTGTAGTGGCAAGGAAATGGAAATTTAGTGGATGCCCATCAAGAGATTGCTGAATAAGTTATGACATGGTATGTTATGGAATATTATTGTTCTATTAAAAAAAAAAGATTGGCAGGATGAATACAGAAAGGCCTGGAGAGACTTACATGACCTGATGTTGAGTGAAGTGAGTAGAATCAAGGGAACATTGTACACAGCAACAACAACATTATGTGATGATCAATTCTGATGGATGTGGCTCTTTTCAATAATAAGGTGATTCAGGAAAATTCCAATAGACTTAGGCTTGTGATGGAGGGAGCCATCAGCATCCAGAAAGAGGGCTGTCAGCACTGAGTGTGGATTACAACATAGTATTTTCATCTTTTTTGTTGTTGTTTGCTTGCTTTTTGCTTGCTTTTTCATTTTTTTCTTTTTGATCCGACTTTTCTTGTGCACCATGATAAGTGTGGAAATATGTATAGAGGAATTGTACATGTTTAATATATATTGGATTACTTGCTATTTGGGGGGGGGGGATAGGAGAAAGAGAGGGAGAAAAGCTTGGAACACAAGGTTTTGCAAAGGTGAATGTAGAAAATAAAAAAAGCTATTATTATTCAGAATGCAAGTTCTTTGCTAGTAGAGAGGATTTCCTCCTTTATACTTCTATCCGTAGTGCCTAGCTCAATCAACATCCAGGTTCCCAACATCCAGAAGAAGACACACCTTCCTCCTACAGGCACTTACACCATACATTCTATCATTTGTAAACTCTTGCTGCTTTTACCTTCACATCTATAATACAGCTCTCCTTTCCAATCAACCACCACTCTAGTTTAGGTCCTTATCACCCCTTACTTGGATATTGTTACTGTCAAGTCTCTCCCCATTTCAGTTCATCCTCCACTCAGTCAAAAGGATCTTCTAAAATACAGATTTGATCCTGTCATCCCTCTATTTAACAAACTCCAGTGATTCCCTATTACCTTTATTATTTAAAAAACCCTCTGGCTTCTGAAATCATTTATAAAACCTCTCCTTCCATTTCTCAAATTTAACCTATACTGGTCTACTTGCTATTCCTCACATAATAATTCTCAGACTTTTATATCCCTCCATTTTCCTAGGCTGTTCTCCTTGCCTGAAATAATGTTTCTCCTCACTTCTACCTCTTAGAATACTGGGCTAACTTCAACATTTGGCTAAAATGATTCTTTCTGCAGGAGGCTCCATTGTCTCTAGTTGTTCTAATTATTAGCCTACTAATTGTGACTCTTCCATTTTAAGCTACTCTGTACACATCTTTTTTAAAAAATCAGAACAACTCAAAAAAAGAGAAAGAGAAACAAAAGAGAGAGAATGTTTCCTTATACAAAGGGAAACAGAAAAAGAGGGTTACATGGGAAATTGCAAATAATAGAGATTTGCATACATGTATGTTAAATTCTGAAAAAGTTTACAATAAAGTCAACATAATATTGTTCTTTTTGTCTTTTGAATTTCTTTCTGCTCTGCTCTGTGCATTAAAAAATACTTTGATGACTCTCTCTCCTTTTTAAAGGAACACTATTGCTTCTCTCCTCACCAAATCTACTGCTCTCCAATGGGAAAAAAAAATCTCACAATTTTGACAAATAAACAAAGTCAATCAAAATAAATCCATGCATTTGCCATGTTCAAAAACATATGTCTCAATCTGCATCTTGAATCCATCACTGCTCCGTCAAAAAGTAAATAGCATACTTCATCATCATTCTCTGGGGTTCTGGCTGATCAATGCACTGATCAAAGTTGTGAAATTTTTCAAAGTTGTTATTCTTTACAAAGTTGTTATTACTACATTAATTTATTTTAGTTCTGCTTCTTTTAATATGTTTCAATTTTTATTAGTCCTAAGTTTCTTGGAATGTTTCCCTCTTATCATTTGTTAATGATGATATCATTATGTCATCAATAATATTCTATTATATACATATGGCATAATTTGTTCAAGTATTTCCATAAGTGATGAGCACACTTTTTGTTTCCAGTCTTTTGTTATAATAAAAAGCTGATATCAATATATATGTATGTATAATTATCAAATGAATTTTCACATATACACAACTCTTTTTCTCCCTTTTTTACATCTTAAGAAAATAGGTCTAGTAGTGGGTATGGGTATATGGGTAGATTAGTAACTTTTTGGGTATGGTCCTAAATTGCTTTTTTAGAAAGACAAGATCAAACCATAACTCTATTAACAATGCTCTAGCAAGTCTGTCCTCTTGTAACTCCTCCAACAACTCTCATTTTCCTTTTTTGTTATCTTTGATAATCTAATGGATATGAGGTAGAAACTCATTATTTTGATTTGCATTTCTTTAATTTCTTATTAGTGATTTATAAAATTTTTCCATGTGACTATTGATACCTCAGATTATGTTTCAAGAAAATTATTACAAATAGAAAAACAATCATCTTTTTTTAATTTTTAATTTTTTATTAATTTTTATAATTATAACATTTTCTTTGACAGTACATATGCATAGGTAATTTTTTTTTACAACATTATCCCTTGTACTCCCTTCTGTTCTGAATTTTTCCCCTCCTTCCCTTCACCCCCTCCCCTAGATGGCAGGCATTCCCATACATATTAAATATGTTATAGTATATCCTAGGTACAATATATATGTGCAGAACCAAATTTTGTTGTTGTTGTTGTTGTTGTTGTTATTGCAAAGGAAGGATTGTATTTAGAAGGTAAAAATAATCTGGGAAGAGAAACAAAACAAAACAAAAAACACCAATGCTCACAGTTTATACTCATTTCCCAGTGTTCCTTCTCTGGGTGTAGCTGATTCTGTCCATCATTGATCAATCGGAATTGGATTAGCTCTTCTCTATGGTGAAGATAACCACTTCCATCAGAATACATCCTCATACAGTATCATTGTTGAAGTGTATAATGATCCCCTAGTTCTGCTCGTTTCACTCAGCATCAGTTGATGTAAGTCTCTCCAAGCCTCTCTGTATTTCTCCTGTTGGTCATTTCTTACAGAACAATAATATTCCATAACATTCATATACCATAATTTACCCAACCATTCTCCAATTGATGGACATCCATTCATTTTCCAGTTTCTAGCCACTATGAAAAGGGCTGCCACAAACATTTTGGCACATACAGGTCCCTTTCCCTTCTTTAGTATTTCCTTGGGATATAAGTACGGCTGGGTCAAAGGATATGCACATTTTGATAACTTTTTGGGCATAATTCCAGATTGCTCTTCAGAATGGTTGGATTCTTTCACAACTCCACCAACAATGCATCAGTGTCCCAGTTTTCCCACAGCCCCTCCAACATTCATCGTTATTTGTTCCTGTCATCTTAGCCAGTCTGATAGGTGTGTAATGATAGCTCAGAGTTGTCTTAATTTGCATTTCTCTGATCAATAGTGATTTGGAACACTCTTTCTTATGAGTGGAAACAGTTTTAATTTCATCATCTGAAAATTGTCTGTTCATATCCTTTGACCATTTATCAATTGGAGAATGGCTTGATTTCTTATAAATTAAAGTCAATTCTCTGTATATTTTGGAGATGAGGCCTTTATCAGAATCTTTAACTGTAAAAATGTTTTCCCAATTTGTTACTTCCCTTCTAATCTTGTTTGCATTAGTTTTGTTTGTGCAGAAACTTTTTAATTTGGCGTAATCAAAATTTTCTATTTTATGATCAATAATGGTCTCTAGTTCTTCTTTGGACATAAACTCCTTCCTCTTCCACAAGTCTGAGAGGTAAACCATCCCATGTTCCTCCAATTTATTTATGATTTCATTCTTTATGCCTAAATTTGGACCCATTTTGATTTTATCTTAGTGTGTGGTGTTAAATGTGGGTCCATGCCTAGTTTCTGCCATACTAATTTCCAGTTTTCCCAGCAGTTTTTGTCAAATAATGAATTCTTATCCCAAAAGTTGGGATCTTTGGGTTTGTCAAACACTAGATTGCTATTTTTATTCACTATCTTGCCCTGTAAACCTAACCTATGCCACTGATCAACTAGTCTGTTTCTTAGCCAATACCAAATGGTTTTGGTGACTGTTGCTTTATAATATAGTTCTAGATCAGGTACAGCTAGACCACCTTCATTTAATTTTTTTTCCATTACTTCCCTTGAAATTCTCGACCTTTTGTTGTTCCATATGAATTCTGTTGAAAAACAATCATCTTAAGGCAACAGTAAAAGATACATATGTTTAAAAAGATAAGCATGAAAGCTACATTGTGCTTAAGGTCACTATAAACAATGAAATAATGTCAATACTTAATTCAAGTACAACAAATAAGATAGCATCTAAAGTATAAACTGAAAAGTTAATATGATTACAGGAAGAGCAAAGTAGCAAAATTATAATGGTTGGGGACTTCAATATGTTTCTTTCAGAGTTAAACAAATCTTACAAAAGGACAAACATGAAAACATTTACAAATTTAGAGTACAGTTTTGAAAAGTTAGTTGTGAAAAATTCCTAATGTTTCTTAAATGTAAATAGAGAGGAATATACATTTTAAACTTGCAAAACATGACTGTATCCTAGGAAATTACAAATCTGATTAATAAATGAATGACTATAGAAGCAGCTAGGTGGTACAGTGGAAAAAATGGTGGGTTTAGAATATATGATTTCAAATTTACTCTCAGACACTTATTCTTTGTGTAACTCTAAGTCATTTAATATTTTTTCTGCCTCAGTTTCCTCATTGTAAAATGGAAAAAGTAACAGCATTTACCTCCCAGGATTATTGTAAAGATAATATGAAGTGATATTTATAGTTCTATATGATGATGATGATGATGATTAATGTATGAATAATACATTTATTTTGTGTCAGGCACTGTGATAAATACTGGGGATACAAATACAAATAGCCAATATATTTCCTGGCTATAAGAAATTTGAATTCTTTTCTTCAGTAAATTTTTGTATCTCTTTTTTTCATTTGACCAATTCTGGTTTTAAGGTGATATTTTCTTCAGTAATTTTTTGTGCTCCTTTTATATTGACTTTCTTTTCATAATTTTCTTGCATCACTCTCATTTCTTTTCTCATTTTCCCTTCTACCTCTCCTATTTAATTTTTAAATTAAATGCTTTGATGAGTTCTCTGAGAAATTCTTGTTTGATTTGTAATGAATTTACATTTTTCTTTAAGGTTTTGCTTGTACCTACTATATATTCTTTTGGGTTTCTGTCTTGATTCTGTGTATCACCATAGTAACTTGTTATGATCAGGCTCTTCTTTTTAAAAAAATTGTTCATTGGACAGTTATGAATAAAATGTGTTTTATTATTATATATACTTTATTGAAATGGAAATTTATTATCACATATTTTAAATCTTTTCATTTGTTCTACTGTACACATGACTTTTTTCTGTTTTTTTTTCTATTTGTTTTAAAATAATTAAATTAAAAACATGTACAAAAATATTATTCATTTTCCAACACATTTCTTGACTTTCAACTTTATACTAAAATTCTATTCCCAGAGTGGAGGGGACATTGTTCTAAGCTTCAGGCCATTTGTGCTGATGCTTTCAAAGCTACCTTTGTGTGTATGTAAGTTTTTGATACTTCTAAAGTGAAATGGAATGGCATGGTCATTGCTTTCCTGGCCTATGTTGTAATCTTTACCAAGGAAAGGACTTTATGTCCTTGTCACCAGAGCACTAGCACTCTTCCTGACTCTGGGACTGTGACTAAGAACCCCATTCTCCTGCAATTACAATTGCTAGTGCTCCTCTCTGTCTTGGAACTGAGCAACTAGTGTGTGTGACATTCTTCTCTATCAGGGCCCCTGCTCCCCTGTTGTTACAAATGCTGTTGATCTTTTTTGGCCTAGGACTGTGATCCAACCCAAAATTGCATATGTGCAATGCAACAGGGTCTTGAACCCAGTGTCAACCACAGCTTGAACAGCAGTGTCAGTGCAGGTCCCCTGCAATCTCCTTCCAACCAGTTGTTCAACCCCCTCACTTCACTTTGGCACCAAGCTCTATAGGCTGACATCTTCCCAAGTTGCTGTTGGCTCCTCAGCATGTTATTTGCTGTGTTCCAAGCTCAACCACCACTCTAGTGATATGGACATTTCCTTGCTGATCTTTTAAGTTGTCTTAGGTTGGAAAATTCTTTCACCCAAACTTTTATTGGTCCTGTTGCTGTAGAATTTGATTCGAAGCATTATTTTAGAGTTGTTTGGAGGAGATCTCCGCAAAATACTTCTCAACACTCCCATCTTGGCTCCAGAGAGCCCCTCAGAAACTTACATTCTAATAAAAGACAACATATACATGGGTGCTAAAATTTAAAAGTAGGGGAAAGAGAAGTATATTGTGAAGTATATTTGCAGATGTCCTAGAAGTTAGTGGTTTTGTTTCAGAGTAGAATAGTTGAAAGTTCATCTCCCAGAGCCCAGAATTTAGAAGTAGAAATATAACTTTTTGTCCAAGGAGTATGAGCAGAGTCTAGGCGACATGGTTTGATGAAATTCAGAGAAAGAGAAAAACTAGATATATTATTTACTTGATCACAATGTAATAAAGATATAATCAGTAAGAGGTATTTGAATAAAAAGTTCAAACCTAAATGGAGATCAAGTTTAAATCTTAAAAGTTAGTATGTTAAAAACAAAACAAAACAAAACAAAACACAGAAATAATAGAAAGAAAGTAACAGCAAAGAGACAAAATGTCAAAATCTTTAAGATATAACCAAAGCAGTCTTAAGGACTTCATCCCACAAAAGGGAAAAAAATGAATTAGTCATGCCATTTAAAAAAAGGTTAAGGGAAATAGCAAATGGAAATACTCCAAATAAACCCAAAATCAAAGTTCTAAAAATCAGTAGGGTTAAAATTGAAACTAAAAAGTATTAAACTGATAAATAAAAATAGGAACTTAAAGAAAACCAATAAAATAAATAAATAAATCATTAGTTAATCTGATTCCTAAATAAAAGAAAAACCAAACTTCCGTTAAAGGAATTCACAATAAATGAAAGGGAAATAAAATTTATGATTAGAAATTAGTTTCCTCAATTACAAGCCAACAAAATCGATAATTTAAATTAAATGAAGTCATGAAATAGTAAAATACTTAAATTAATAATACAAAAAAGAGAAAACTGAAACAAATCTTAGAAAAAGAAATTGAACAATCAATAAAAGAATTTCAAAGGGGGAGAAAAGACTCTAGGATGGGTTCAGAGAAACCTGGGGATACTTGTATGATATAGACTGCAGTGCACAAAATTAGGAAAATATTTTATATAATAAAAACAATATTGTAAACACAACAACTTTGTAAGACTAAAGATTTCTGATCAATTCAATGACTAACCGCTATTCCAGAGGACTCATGAAGAAACATACTATACACTTCCTGATAAAGAGGTGATGGACTCAGAGTATAGACTAAGACATATATATTATACATTCCCAACTCCCAACAGTTGTGTATGTATAAATTCAGGTATATACAGACAAGTGTGCATGCCTACATGTATATAAATGTATGTATATATTTATGTGTGTGAGGGAGCAAGAGCTAGAAATAGACAAAGAGGTAGACAAAAAGAGACAAAGAGACAAAAGAGAGATGTAATCAGGACCTCTGAGAGACAGGGTTTCTATTTGCTCCCTGAAAGAATCCTACATACACATACATATACATATAAATACATGTATATACACATATATAAATATATGTATACATACATACACACATATACACACATATAACACCTCAGACATTCTTGCCCTTTGGAATAATGAATTCAAGACTAAGAAGGTCTTCTTCAATATTCATTATTCAATATTATATTATTCATGGATGATTCTTTCTGGGAGCAGATAGAAACCTTGTCTCAAAAGAACCTGATTATATCCAACAATATCGCAGTCTAGTTTTTACTGGAATCATTTTGTTATTATATCTTATCTCTTTTTCTTACCTCTTTCCATGGCTTCTTTTCTTTGGAACAATTTTGACTTACAGATTGAACCGCTGTTCAAATAGCATTTTATAAAAGAGTTTGGAAACAAATCAAGTGTTCGATAACAGAAAGGACAAATTAAATATACTTATCCAGATACCATATATATATAATATATATAATATTATATATATATATATATATATATATATATATATATATATATATATATATATATATATATATATATATTAGGTAGAAAAGGATCCTTGGGTTCAGAGTGAATCTCAAGCCAAGCACATGGTATGTAGAGACCTGTTCTTGGAGTCTGAAAACTTGTATTAAATGAGTCTTGGTTACAATTCTATCTGGTCCAAAAAAACATTGAAGTGCTTATTACCATATGTACAAAGCCATAAATGTACAAAGAGGAAAAAAACCCAATCCCCATCCTCTGGGAGCTTTCTTTCTGCTGAAGAGACAACTATAATTACTGATGAAAAGTACCTCCTACATAATATTTACACATATAAATACATATGTGATAATTTTCTTTTGGGGGTGGAGGAATGAATCTAATGCCTAAAGGAATAAGGAAAGGCTTCCTGCTAGAGATAATACATGGGCTGAGCTTTTAAGGAAGTTAGAGATTCTAAAAAAGTAAAACAGATGAGAAAATATATTTTTAAGCCCAAAAGGGACTGCTTCTATAAGAAAGGTGAGAGATGAAGTTCTATATTTAAGAAGCAATAATGAGTATGGGAGCAGTTAAGTAGCACAGCAGATAGAGCACCAATCCTGGAGTTAGAAGGACCTGAATTCAAATCCAACCTCAGATATTTACTAGCTGTGTGATCTTGGGTAAGTCACTTAATCTCATTTATCTTAAAAAACAAAAAACAAAGAGGCAATGAGAAGTTCAGCTTGGCTGGATTTTACAGTAAATGGGAATTGATGTATGTAATGAACCGAAAGAGGTAGGTTAGAACTGAATGGTGAAAAGCTTTCAATTCCAGGCTAAAGAGTTTATTTCTTATTTGAGAGGAAAGAGAAAATTATTGAAGGTTCTTGAATAGAAAAATGATATAGTCACTGACTATATGACCATACCTAATCAAATGAGATAATCACTGTAAAGTGCTTTGTAAATCTTAAAGCTCTAATTAAGTTCTATGATTATTATGAAAGTAATTTCATTTTCTTGAGTCTCAATTCCCTAATCTGTTGATTGTTGTTGTTGCTTAGTCATTTCAATCTTGTTTGACTCTTCATGACTCAATTTTTTCTTGACAGAATACTGATTTGTCATTTCTTCTTCAACTCATTTTACAGATGAGAAAATTGAGGCAAATAGATTTAAGTGACTTGCCCAGGGTTACATAGCTAGGTAAGTGTCTGAAGTGAGATTTGAACTCAGGAAGATATCTTCCTAACTCCAGGCTCCTGACACTCTATTCACTTTCCCACCTAGCTGCCTCAAATCTGTAAAATGAAGGTGATAATACTCAAAAAATATATTTCAAAGTTCAAATTATAGCATATAAACAGCTTGTAACCATACAGAATAAAAGCCATATTTGTGATTTCATGGTAATGGGCCCTGCCATGTCAGGAAACTCCCTCTATTTGGATTCTTCTGATGCAGGTAGGTATCAGCTCCCCAGGATACGGGAATTGATCATAGTCATATTGAAGTCAACCAGATGCTGTACAGATAAGGTGGTTGAGGAGGCAGTCAGACTCTTTAAGAAGTGAGTATCAAGGGATGGCAAAATGGTACAATGGAAAGAGCATTGGTGAATGAATAAACCATGAATAAATAGGTAGATAGATAAATAAATGAATGAATGAGAGATGGGAGTCAATCAAAATTGGGATCAAGAAGACCTGTGATTTTAGATCTGTTACTCTCAATACTACCTTGAATAAATTGTAAAATGAGATCGGATTAGATAATTGCTAAGGTACCTTGTAGCTCCAAATCTATAATTCCAAAGGTTTTCTAAGAACATTAGTATCAGGAAACCTCTCTACCCACCTCTCCAATCAACTATATATACTATGGTATGCAGATCCTCCTCACCTTACACCTCTAGCCCACTGGAATAGCCCACTGGTGGGATTGCCTGCTTCAAGGCTTTCTCTACTTGAATTCATCTTTTATTCAGTCACTATTTTTTCCTAAGATCCACATCAGATTTTATCATCCTCTTAGTAATCTCCAATGGCTCCTCAATACCTCCATGAACAAATACTAAATGCTCTGCTTGCCATTCAAAGTCCTTTACAACCAAGTCTTCTCCTAGCTTTCCAGTCTTCCACCTTACTCCCCAACATATACTCTTCAAACCACAGACACTGGCCTGCTGGTTGTTCCACAAACAAGATACTCCTATCTCTTGGCTCTGGGCATTCTTTCTGGCCATCCCTCAGGCCTGGAATACTCTGCCTCCTCCACTTTGCCTCTTGACCTTCCTGGTTTCCTTTAAATCCCAATTGAAATACCACCTTCTACCAGAAGCCTTCCTTAACTCTTCTTAATTTTATTGCCTTTCTTTCTTTTAATTGTTTCCTATTCATCCTGTATATAGTTTGCTTTGCATATATTTGTATTCATGTTGTTTTCCTCATTAGAGTGTAAGCTCCCTGAGGACAGGGATGGTCTTTTGTTTCTTTTTGTACTCTTAGTGCTTAGCACAGTGCCTACCACATAGTGGGTGCTTATTAAATATTAACTAAATGAGCTGAACAAATGCTATTTTCCCTTCAATAACATGGGCTACTGAGGTTATTTCTCTTTGGGATCAAGCATTGCTTGGCCAAGATTGCCCCAGTACCTTATATATATTATACACAGTCACAGTCAAATATACTATACATTGACCCCAACATTGTGATATCATTTTGATCCTCTTTGCGTATGAAGTACAGACAACAACATATATTAATTAAATATCACATGAACCTCATCAGATGGATTTAACAGGTGTGTACTTTTTTAAAAGTATAAAGCTGAGACTCTTAGATATTAAGTGACTTAAAGATTAAATCACCCAACCAGTAAGTGGCAAAGGACAGATTTGAACCCAGGTCTTATAACTAAAATTTTGGTGCTCTTTCTACCAAATCATAGGAGATATGGCATCACCAACACTATCACCACCACCATCATCATAATTTATAATATCTGTTAAGTTTCAGATACAGGCTAAGCACTTTACAATTATTCCATTTGAGCCTCACAACAACCCTGAGATGTAGGTACTATTCTTGTCCCCATTTTACAGATGAGGAAACTGAGGGAAATAGAGATTAAGTAATTTGTCTGGAATTACATACTGAAGTTGGTGCATGACTTATTGTTTACAAATGATTGTACAATCAATGTAGACACTTGAGGCTGAGTTGTGCAAATCCAAAGCCACTTTCACTCTAAATGTCCAAATGGACCACTTGTGCCGAATCTGCAGTAGTGCTTTGTCTTCTAAATCTTTCTTTAAGGAGTTTAATTCTAAGTTGCTTCAAGATGTATATAAACTTCATTTGATAGACAAATCAAATCTATTCTACATTCTAAATAAGTAAGAAAATTTGCTTTGTATAAGGGTCTCCATTTTGTATCCCATTTATTCAAGAATTCTACAGCATAGACAAGGTCTATTTGGTAGTGCCTTCTCAACTCATATTGGTTAGATTACCCATTGTAACCTGACTCCAAAATTGTCATGTCATTAGTCTTCTTCAAAAGTGAAGGATGAAAAACGACAAATGTCTAATATCATTGCAAGCCCACCCTGGTAAGGAATCTGAACAATCCCAAGAAAAAGGAGATGTAACTATTTCCATTAAGATGTGTAAAACCCTCTGAGAAGACAGAATCCTCACTCCCAGTTAACTCTACACAAAGAACACAATAAGGAAAAGCAAGCTAGAGTCAACTCGATTTATTTCAAAAAAGCAGTATAACTTTGTCAGGTGTTTTCCTGGAGGGCTGATCCAAAACATCACTCAACTGAAGAGCCCTTCCCCTTCTTAGTTTGGTGCTAATCTTTCATATACATGTCTTTGGGAATGTGGGACACTCAAATCTTATAAACAGAGGCATGATGACAAAGTTTTCACTTAGCAGAGATAAAATTTTTGGCCTAAATTGGGGGAAGTGATTCAATATAATCAATTTTTCAGTTGGAGGCAGGTTGGAACCATCAGAAAAAATAAGAGTTTCATTAGGCACCAGGATACCACTGGCCTCAGACTTGGGTAGGAGGCTCATCTGGTTCTGCATCCAGTGCACTATGATGTCATGGTCCCCATGTCTAGATAGTCAGTAGGCTCTATACAACATCTGCCATTCTCTGAAGGGTATTAGTCTGCTTTTCTGTTCAGAACCCACAAAAAATGCCAGGCAAAATGTATCTACTGATATTTACCCCAAAGAAAAAAGTCTTTGATTGTCCAGTCCTATTATTTGCAGGCCCAATATTATTCAGATGCATCCATGGCCCACAAAACATGAATCATGGACCTCTTCATCAGTCTGGTGAAGATTATGAATCTCTTCTCAGAATAATGTAATAAATACATAAAATAAAATACCCGCAATTACAGAAGAAACCAATTAACATGAAAAGAAAGATGTATTTTCCCGCATCCAATTTCATGGACTCCCTGAAATCTATTCATGGTCCCTTTGGGTATCCATGGACCCCAGTTTAAAAATCCCCCTTAGAGATGAAGGGTCTTATCCTCCCAGTGCCAGCCTCGCAATGCAGGTCATAGCTCAGCTTTCTAAGAGAATTTTTAAAGACCCCTATTCTTCAAGGGTCCTTATTATTGGATTGACAGTCTCTAAGATCCACTCAGGATAGGAGACTTTTGTGGGCAGAGGCCATTGTATGATTAGAAGAGATTTCAGCCTTGTGACTAGAAATCTCATAGTCATAACCTATAGTGGGTTGAGAATCATTGAGGCAGCAACAACAATTGCTAACAATTATATAGTGCCTATTATGTGCCATGCACTCTAAGTACTTTATGATTGTTATCTCATTTGATCCTCATCATGACTCTTAAATATTATTATTATCTTCATTTTATGTATGAGGAAACTGAGACAAACAGAAAACTTTTCTGTTTCAAATATCCCAAAGTTAAGTGTTCTGCCCAAGATCACACAGATGAGACTGGATTCAAACGCAGGTCTTCTTGACTAGGCTCAGCACTTTGTCCATAGTGCTACTTAGCTGCCTCTAGATGCTGTTATTCTTCCCATCCCCTATATTCCTCAACATTTAATGATGTGGGCTGGAACCTGGATTTTCTTAGGACTGATCTCCTCCCCTATGTCAATTATATGGATCAGCCATCTAATCTAAGACTCTGGCAGAGGGATCTTGCTTGATTCTGTCAACTTTATATTCATGTGGCAGCAAACAAGATTATTACAATACCACAGGACCCATGACAAGTTCATTGAAGGGCACCAGTCTTAATGAGAAGTTTTAGAGAATCTTACAATTGAGGGAATGTGTATCACAAACCCTTGAAGACCAATACTTGTATAGATGCTTATGGCAACTTCTATGTTGGTTATTGTGGGTAGGATAAAATGGAAACCTTTGAAGTTGCTTGAGACATTCAGCGTAGTTAACATCAAACAATAGCAGGTTCTGAGAGGAAGGAAAACTATTTTCTCTCTGGTCATGGAGTGGAGGAGGACAGGTGGATATATCAACCTTATTTTATAACAACCCTATGTGGTTTGGCACCTGGCTTTCCTATTCTTGGATAGTGTTTGTTGAGGGAATCCCTATGCCTAAACTCTGATGATATTTGAGTGGGTCTCTGCCCAGATAAGGGGTTTAATCACTCTTATGCAGGTTGGTCACAGGGCATGAGGGATGTGTGAGGAATCATGAAATTAGTCCATCAAACCCATCTCTGAAGAATTTTACCTCATCCCTAATTGGCCCTCATCGGAAAAGTGTCTACAAAAGAAAGTCAGCTTTGCAGAGCTGAGATCAGTAAGACTGTCAATTTGATGGAACTCTACTAGTATTTCAATTTGGCCCCATTGAACCAATTGCTCTTCAATCCCTTGTTCTAGTGACTCATCCTTAGTGGTGAAAGCTCTCCAGCTCTTGGACACCTGTGGGAAGAAAGTCACACCCAGGGGGTAGTAATAGAATAAATTGAGGCTCTTATCTCCAGGGTGGGTTCTCAGTTTATATCCTCCCTCCTACACTCTTTTTCCTTACAGCTGTGCTTTATATTTTGAACTTGAAATCTGGTCGACATCATAAGCTTAACATGTCCCAAAATGAACTCATTTTTTCCACTTCACTCCTCAAATTCTCAAAAAATGATTTCTTATTTATTATTTCCTTCATTTCCATCTCTTGGTTTCCTGCAAGTTCTGGCTAAGATCCTGTCATCTACAAGAAGTGTCTTTTAGACCCTTTCTCTGAGAGCCCCTCTAATTTCTCATATATATATATGTGTGTGTGTGTGTGTATGTGTCTTGTTTGTCCATAGTTGTTTGCAATTTCTCCCTCGTTAGACTGAGCTTCTGGAGACCAAGGGGAGTTTTCCGTCTTTTTCTTTCTTCCTTTTCTCCTCCCTTTCCTTTTTCCTTCCTCCTTCCCTCCCATCCATCCCTCTTCCCTCCTTCCCTTTCATCATCCTCCCTTCCTTCTTTTTGTTTCTCCCTCCCTCCTTCCCTCTCTTCCTTCCTTCCTTTCTTTTCCTTCCTTTCCTTCCTTCCTTTCCTTCTTCCCTCCCTCCCTTCCTTTCTTCTTTCCTTTCTTCCATCTTTTATCCCCAGCCTTAGCACACTAGTGCTTAGGCACATAGTAAGCCCTTAACAAATGCTTGTTGAATGACTGCTCTTAGTGGGGATCAATACATTTTCTAGGAAGATCTCTGGATCAGAGACCATACTTGTCAAACGAAGCTAATCCACACTTCCCATAAGAATAATTCCTTTTAACTTGTGTTGTTACTAAATCCATGAGCTGTCTCTCTGCTTTCTGAGCAAGGTCCTTAAAAATTAAGAGAATATACACAAGCTGGATAAATGGAGATTGACTACTTTCACTTTCCATTAGATTGTGAACAAGGACTGTTTTCACCTTTCTTTGTATTTCAGAGTTTACCATAGTGCCTAGCACATGATAAGCACTTAATAAATGCTTGTTGATTTGACTTGATATGCTAGAGATCCAACTTTTCTGGGCTTGTGAGGAAATGTGGACCCTAGCAGTAATATCTTCCTTCTTTCTCTTAATTTCCTTAAACACCAGCAGGTTAATCCTACCAGGTCAGTGGGGATAACCTTCCTATCACATTGAGAAGACTTTATGAACTCCTAAATCAGATTTCCCAATCTCTAAGTCTCCCTTCTCTCTGCATTGCCTTTCCCCCCTTTCAGCCCTGAGATCAACTACAAGGCTGTTCAAAACCAATCCTATTAACTACAAAAATATAATAGTCAAGTTCTGAGGTTGGATTTGAAGTCTGGTCTTCCTGATTCCAGGTCCAGTACTCTGTCAATTGTGCTACCTAAATATTTTTGTATCATATAATTTATAGCAAAAGGAAAGTAGCATGAAAAAGATAGTTAGCAAAGATATAGCACTGGTGCAATTGGTGCCCTCTCCTTACCTCCCAGTTGACCAAAACTTTCCAGTTGGAAAAAGGTATTGACCTAATAAGACAATGGGAAATCTGTGAAGCTTGAGAAGCAGAGGAGAGAGAGGGGGCAGAGATTTTTTTGATGGGGGAGAGGGAAGAGGGAGGGAAATTTTCATTTGTATCTTATCTGTGTTCCTAGAATAGCTGTTTCAGGAGCTGAGGACAAACACATGGAGAAAAAACAATTTCAGAACTATACAATGAGCCACAACATGCTCAAGATGAATTTCATGAGAATTTTACAGAGGGAGAAAAGAACTTCCATCTAACCAGTGAGCATTCTCTTTGCACATATACTCTATAAGCTTGAACCTACTTAGCTCTGGATTCTTTATGTGCTTGAGGCAGAGTGAGCCCCAGACTGTTGGGGTATAATTCATATTAATTGTACTTGCAATTCTACCTTAGGAAATATTCTTAACTAAAAGCTAATCTTGGTTAGTAAATAATAATTGATAATCACAGAAGGAAACACACTGCTAGGGCTCATGAGCAATAACATTTTAAAGAAAACCCCAAACCCCTTATAGTTACCTCTAAGATCCAGAGGGGAGCAGTAGCCAGCTGCTTTTCAGAAAACAAGCCTGTCAATAAAAATAAGGGTTTGAAATAATGGTCTTAGGTTAATTCGAAAGATCATATATTCTAGGAGGCTTTGTGTACTTCATTTCTATCCCCACTTCCAATCATTCTCTAACCCATCAACAAAATCTCTGCCCCATCCATCTCTCTGTTGGCTTGCAGCAGTCACAGAAATCATATGGTCAGGAGCCTAGAGAAATAATATTATAAATACTCAAATGAATGACAAAAGACTTTCAAAGGAAAATGCTACTTGCATTCAGAGAAAGAACTGATAAATAGAAATATGTATAGAATGATTTTACATATGCTGAGTGAAATGAGCAGAACCAGAAGATCACTATACACTTCAGCAACAATACTGTATGAGGATGTATTCTGATGGAAGTGGAAATCTTCAACATAAAGAAGAGCCAACTCACTTCCAGTTGATCAATGATGGACAGAAATAACTACACCCAGAGAAGGAACACTGGGAAGTGAATGTAAATTGTTAGCACTACTGTCTATCTACCCAGGTTACTTATACCTTCAGAAGCTAATAATTAATGTGCAACAAGAAAATGGTATTTACACATATATATTGTATCTAGGTTATATTGTAACACATGTAAAATATATGGGATTACCTGTCATGGGGGGGAGGGAGTGGAGGGAGGGAGGGGATAATTTGGAAAAATGAATAAAAAAAAAAGAATGATTTTACATATATATGTACCTATATCTTTGTGTTTAATGATAGCCATTTCTAGGATGGGGGATAAAGAAAAAAATGTACATGATAACTTCAAATATTTAAAGGAATAACAAATTGTACACAATAGATTTACAGTTTCATCTTTTTATAATCCTCTTTTGAATACATTTTATATATGTTTTTCCTATAGTATAGACATGCTTGTTTTATCCATAAATCAAAAATAAAATAAAAATAATACAATCATAGTTTTAGAACCTGAGTTCATTTTCATCCAGGGAGGGTTGACATAAGGTTATAGAATCTTAGAATCGAAGAGAATAAAAGATATTTTGGATATAATTCTTTCTGCAACAACCCTATAAGGCAATGATCATACAACTTCTGCTGAAAAATTTGTGGTAAGAGAGAGCAAGCCTCTTCCCAAACATGTCATTAAATTGTTGGACAGCTTTAATTGGTAGGAAGTTTTTCCTTGCATGAAATGAGTGATGTCCTGCAAAGAGAGTTGGATTTAGAGATAGAGGAGACCTCACTAATGAATTTTGGCAAGTCACTTTCATCTCTCTAATGATTAGAAATCATCTTGTTTCCTCATCTAATATCCTTTCTAGCACTAACTTTGATGATTCTATGAAGTTTGCCTGTTTATAACTGACAATCCATATATAATCCATCCTCATGGGGAACACAGAGTAAATCTGTCTTGAATTGAATCCGACTGGTGGATGACTGGTGTGTGAAAACTCACCTAAGTCACTCAATCTATCCAGCTCCACATTACCCATCTCTCAATCAGCTTATACAGCAGAAAGAGTCCAGTCAAATTAATGGTATCATTGCTTCTGGGAAGAATATGTTCATTGTCTGCCCAAGGGGTATATTAGTAAACAATTAACAACTACTGTAGGAAGGAAGTGGGAACTGTATTCATTACACACTTTTAGATTAATCAACATTAACTTTTTCTCCATCACATTCTTAATTCAAGAAAATCAACAAAATAGCAAACCAAATCTTGATTTGTAGCATTTACCTTTTACTGAGGTAGAAAGCTGGTTCCAGCATACTTCTGAATTAACCTACGGCTCAACTCAAAAACCTGTGACTGCCCAAAGCAAGACTTCCTTTCCTAGTCCCTTCTTCCCTATCTAGTCTCTTCACTGAAATGCAAACTTGACTATTATAAATATCCAAGTTAACTTAAGACAAGTAAAGGAAGATGTTATCTGCATCCAGAGAAAAACAATTAAAAATCTGTATAAAATGATTTTGCACATATATACATACATATATATGCATATATACAAAAATACACATATTTTAATGCATTTAGTGGTAGCCATGGGGGGAGAAGGGAAAATAGATAATAATTTTGTTATACTTTAAAAGGTATAGCAAGTTGTTCAAAATATATTTACAGTTTCATGTACAATCTTTTTTATTGTGCTATGATATAGAAATGCTTGTTTCATTCCATAAATTAAAAATAAAATAAAGCATAAGAAATGTAAGTTCCCTGAAGGCAAAAGCTATCTCAATTTGTATTTATATCTCCAGGGTCTAGCTCCTAGTAGACAGTAAGTGCTTATTCATGGATTCATTTATTCATTAATTTCTACCCCCTCACAGGCATTCAAATATTAAAGACAAGGATCTTATATCTCTCTTCAATTTTCCCTATATATGTCTTCTCTCCTCTGTTAGTCAATAATCATTTTGAGGTCAGTATATTCCAAATCATGTTTCTTAAACATGTGTTCCCACAGTATTCCCTAGGTACCAAGTAACTGATTGGTTCCTCAAAAGGTCCCTCAGGGGCCTGATGACCCTGCTTGATATTTCCCCGGGGGAAGACAGGTTCCTGCCTGTCTTAAAAAAGAGGAACAATACTTGTTCCTCCTAACATACCACTCATTGATGTGTTTGATTCCTCAGGTTTCAAGAACTGAGTACTAGACTCAGTTCTGCTAATGGGAAGCAATGGGAAGAACATTAGAGTTGGCACTAACAGTTTGCTTTGCTAAGTGTGTCATATTAGACCTCAGTTTCCTCAAATGAGGGTACTTGAATTAAATAATTTTAAGGTCCCTTCCAGGTATGAGTGTGCTGGAGCCAGCTTTTCTCAGCTGATGTTAAATTTTCAGCATAAGCATTTACACCTCAGAAACCAACTAAAAATTGGGGCTTGATTTATTGTTTGGTTGTTTATCTAAATTTAAGAAAGTGACAGGAAAAATATTAATATTGCAGATTAAACTTAAAAGTGTGCCAAGATTTTTAGAGAGATGGTTGTTAAATAATTATCAGCACCTTACATTTCTCAGGTCTAAAACTATGATTTTAATTAACCGTGTGATCTTGGGCAAGTAAGACAGGTTTTCTGTTATAGCTGGACCGTAGAACTAGGACTAAGTTTAGTCATCTTTAGAGTGAGGAGTTAAACTAAATAATCCCTTTCAACTATGGTTTGCTGCTAGGTCCTTATCCTTGTTTTCTAACCTGCATTTTTTTTTTTTTTTTTTAACTAGTAAAGTGCTTTAGGATTACATGGTCATACATTTAGAATTGGAAGGTAGAAGCCTTTGTTATGTAAATGACTTGTAAATAATGCCTTCCCTATTTATGATAGGTACACAATTCAGATTTGCTAATGAGATCTTTTCCTCAGCTTCTTCTTTTGTCTCATATTGAAGGTAAGGGTTGAGGGAGGGCTTTTGCCCAGGTTGGTAGAGCAGCCTTGCTCTGAAAACACCTATCTCTTCTTTGACTCTACCACCTTCCTAGGCTGGTCACTATTATTCTAATGTCCCTAGCCCTAAATGTTTGTGGCAGCCCTTTTTGTAGTGGCTAGAAACTGGAAATTGAATGGATGCCCATCAATTGGAGAATGGCTGAATAAATTGTGGCATATGAATGTTATGGAATATTATTGTTCTGTAAGAAATGACCAGCAGGATGAATTTAGAGAGTCCTGGAGATAATTACATGAACGGATGCTGAGTGAAATGAGCAGAACCAGGAGATCATTATAACACTTCAACTACAATACTATACGATGATCAATTCTGATGCACATGATTCTCTTCAACAATGAGATGATCCAAATCAGTTCCAACTGTTTGGTAGTGAAGAGAACCAGCTACACCCAAAGAAAGAACACGGGGAAATGAGTGTGGACTACAACATAGCATTTCCACTCTTTCTGTTATTGTCTGCTTGCTTTCTTGTTTTCCTTCTCAGATTATTTTTACCTTCTTTCTAAATCCGATTTTTCTTGTGCAGCAAGATAACTGTATAAATATGTATACATATATTGTATTTAACATATACATTAACATATTTAACATGTATGGGACTACTTGCTATCTAGGGGAGAGGGTGGGGGGAAGGAGGGGAAAAATTGGAACAGAAGGTTTTACAAGGGTCAATGCTGAAAAATTACCCATGCATATATTTTGTAAATAAAAAAGCTATAATAATAATAAAAACTTTTTTTTTTTTTAAGATCCATTGCCCTGCCTTCAGATGAAGCAAACCCAAAGCCTCCAAAGTTTCCATGAGTTCTGGTGCTCTGACACGCTCCCTTATGAAAAATCTTCCAGTCTGAGGATGAGAGTAGTTACTTGCTTTTCTCACAACTCCAAGAGTCCAGGGGAATCAAAATTTGCACAATCAATGCCCTAGTTTGGTCTTCCATAATATCTCACTGGATTATTGCAATAGTGTCCATATATATATATATATATATATATATATATATATATATATATATATATATATATATATATATATATATATATATATATATGAAGGATAGATTTGTATATATGTTGTTCCTCCCTCCCCCAGTAGAATGTAAGTTTCTGTAGGGCAAGGAACATTTTTTTGTCTTTGTAAACTTGCCTGAAACATAGAAGTTCAATAAATTTATGCTGAATTGTCCTAATAGAGATGGACTCCTCTTCTGCTTCTCCCCCCTCCCCCCAACATCATACACATACCACAAATATAGCAATTAATACATAATAACGGGTCATCCTTATAAATTTCAGTGTAAAGAGACATCAATCCCCACACCTGAACTTTACTTTTACATCTCTAGAATTATGAACTTGGGAGCTAGAGGGTTTGCAAGAAAGTTTAAATAGTCCATTTTTCAGCCCAGACTAATTTGGAAGAATGAGGACTGGTTGTTTGCTGTCTATATTCTTAACATTTTCATGGAAGGACTCTCAGTGAGGATCTGCACCTGGACTCTGCTGTTTAAAATTGCCTTCCTTCTGACCTCCCATCCTGGACTGACCACCAGTGAACAAAAGAATGGAGGAGGAAGGAGGGCAGGATGGTTATGGGGAAGTACAAAAGTTTTGCATACCTTGAATCCATATCAAAGAGAAGAGATCAGCATCACTAACTTCTTGGACCTGAGAAGGGTTTCTTCCACGGGAAAAATAGAAAGTACAATTGTGGAGAAACTTTCAGATGAAATTTTCAAAAAATTCTTTCATAACCAACATCTGGAATATTAAAAAATGTTCAAGAATCATCACTCCTAAAGCCTCCCCTACTTCATACTCACACTGGCTCTTTGGGTAACACCTTAATCCAGCACCCCATTAGTTAGCTCTTTCTCTCTTCCCTACTTCTCTCTCTCCTTTAGCTCTCAGGCTTCCTTTCCCTTTCTCATCTTCCCTTCCTCTTCTTTCATCTGCCCTTCCTTTAACTCTTCCCTTCATCTCTTTCCCTTTCCTTTCTCTCGCCTTCATCTCTGCCCACCTCCCTCTCTGTACTCTATTCTCCTCCTTTCTTTCTCTTCCTTACATCTCTCTCCTTTCTTTTTCCTTTCCTCTCTTTCCCTCCTCTTTCTTTCATCTTTCTCCCCCCTCCACCCCCACCAGACGTGCACCTTGGCTAAGAACATTGCAGAAAGCAGGACAAGCCCAGGCAGCAACCCAACCCCCCCCACCCCCACCGACCCCTTCATTTGCCCCAAGGGGCCAATTCAGGAGCTGCTGAGCCTCTGCCAGAAGGACTTGGTGTGGGGAAGGATCCCCAGGAAGAGAATGCAGAGAGGGCAGTAGGTTTGAAGATGGGGAACTACAAAGCTTGAGGGGAGTAAGAATCAGAGGCTAGGGAGCCTGTCTGGGGTTCAAGGAATTTTTGAACCATGTGTGGGAAATTTCCCCAGCAGGAAATAGAAATGTTTCTCCCCCTCCCCTCCCCCCCTTCCCCTTGTCCCTTCCCTAAAAACTGGGCTTCAAAGCAGGGACAGGATGAGCCTCAGGGGTTAGATTTCCTTCCAACTGGCAGTGATCTTCCTAACAATCTTATCGGGGAGACAGATAACCTTGTGCCCCCTTGTTGGGCTGTTCCCCAGTACCTGTTTTGGTATATCCCTGCATTGCTTATGATCATAGTGCTGCAGTTCATACCTTCTGGGAATCTTAGGGAGACTAAAGTCTGGAATGTGACCAACCCATGGGAGGCGGGGAAGGAGAAGGTAAAAAGAATGAAGTGGGCTTTAAGTGGGGAAAGAGAGAGAAAAGGAGCAAAACAGGACTTCTTCGCCAATTCTTGGACTTTTTGCTGAGATAGGCCTTTGGGAAGAAGGGGGTAGTGAGTCAAATTCCCAGGTGCTGTGGGGCTTCTATGAGACAACAGACCCTTAAATTACCTCCTCTCCCTTCCTGCTCAGTTTTCCCATTTTGGAATGAGAAAGGGAGATTGTAAAAATTCCCTACTGAATGTCTGAAGGTACTTGGATATTCTTTTCAATATCGGCAGTTTTATGATTTTTTCCTGAAGAGTGAAAGAAGGCAAGACAGAGTTTGGATGGTAACTGAGTGTGAAAAGGGGAAGAGACCAGAGATTTTGGGGGTGCTTCCAAGGTTTCTCAGACCCTGAGACTAATTCTAGGTAAGATCTAGGTGAAATAGAAAAAGCTTACTCTTTCTGGATTCTGGGTAAAGAAGCTGAAGTCGGTTAGTAGAAAGCTAGCAAGCATTTATATAACATTAAGGTTTGCAAAGCACTTTATATTTGTTAACTCATTCGATTCTCACGAAGGGTTATGAAATATGCTATTATCACCTCTATTTTACAGATGAAGAAACTGAGGCTGAGGGAGCATGCGATTTGCCCAGAATCTACAGCTAGGTATTGTCTGAGGCAAGATTCGAACTCAGTATTTCCTGACTCCAAGTCTCATAACTTATACTCTAAGAATATCTAAAAGCTCACTGCGACCCACTAGAGAGGGGTGTACTTGTTTCTTTATTGGACTAGTCCCCGAGGAAATGAAGATATAGTCCTACAAGAAGGCTTTCGCTCGACAATTTCTTTCCTTTGTCCCCCAAAAGAAATTCTAAAGCTCAATCAATTACTTGCCTCCAGAATGGGTGAGTTTGGAGGTTTTTCTAATTTGCCTCGGGGAAGCGGTAGAGACCTAGATCCAAGACACTTTGGATAATTGAGGCGGGGGGGGGGGGGGGAAGACAGCCCCCAAAGGAAAAAGTGAAACTGATTACAAGCAGGAGATGCAACTGACCCAGAGTGGTGTCATTTGCAGGAAATGCAAAGGCAGCAGGAGGTCCCGGTACTGATCTGATCCCTGACAAAATAATCCAATAACGCAGGGCACTTTCCCCTGGTGCCTTTCATCCCAAGATCTCAAAGCACTCCCCAGATCCTTCTTTAAGATTCTCAGAACCTCTGGAGGAGAGTTTCATTCAGCAAGTTTTACTGGATAATGGCAAGATAATAGGATGGATTTGAAGTAGGAAGACAGTCTGGGGGCTTTCGAGACCACCTTTCCATGCAGACATTCATCTGAAAAACCTTAGCGTTTTCAACAAATATGAAAGGAGAGACTTTGGGTTTTTCCAGATCTTTCTTTGGGTTCAGGCCGCCAGAAGTTAGTAGTTACCCCAGCAGAAAAATAATCGATCATTTCCCCAACCTCCCCAACCCCATCTTCACCTCCCCCCACCCCACCCCATCCAAAATAAATAAATAAACAAACCTAGCCCCACCCAATGGTCAGTCGGCCAAACCATATCAAAGTGGAGCTCTCCCTCCGGGGCCAGATGCTGGGACTGGTCATTGGTGTTCCCCCAAATGAACTTGGGGAGAAATCTAATTAATCCCAGAGGAAAAGGTTTTTCATAAGTTTGGTGGGGCTGTGCCCCTTCCCAGCCCGAGACCAAGTTGTGGGGCCGGGGAGGGAGGGGAGGGAAGGGGAGGCATGATTGACAGCTCTGAACTATAGACTCATCTCTTACCTTAGGCCGAGCGTTCTGATTGGTTGCCTGCTGACATCCTCAAACCCTGTTTCTCTGAGCTCTTGGAAGGGGGGTGGGGGGGGGAGAGGCTGGTGAAGGTGCGTTTCTGACAAACCCGAAAGTCATTTCCAATTTCAAGTGGACTTTGTTCCAACTATTGGGGGCGTTCGCTTCCCCTCTTCATGTTTGCCTGCAAACTTCCTCCTCCAACCCAGGACTAATGGATCACCACCTGCTTGGATTTCTCTTCTCCTTCCTGTTCAGTGGCACCAAGGTTTTAGCCGGTTACCCAATTTGGTGGTAAGAGTCTCCTTTCCCCAGCTCCTTATTTTCTCTTTCATGTTCTGGGAGGGGGGTAGGGGAAAGGGAGGTAGTTCTGGTGTTGGGGTTAAGGGTGGGAGACTAGTTCGTTGCTTATCCTTTCTCTTCTCCTTCAAGCCCACCCCCCCTTCCCACTATGAGAAATAGGTTGCTTGAATTCCTATGCTGCTATTGCCTTCAATTTCAGAATCAAAGTCCTAGGTTCTGTGCTAATCACCATTTTCTTTTCCATTAATTGTAAAGGTTGGACAGTCCATCCCCCCACCCCCGCCTCCTGTTTATAAAGGACTCTTTTTTTTTTCATTTCTTAAATCCAACAGCAAACCCCCGCCGCCCCTCACCCCCACCCCCAACCCATGGTCCCCGGAATCCCTTGCTTCAATTGCAACTGGGCTTCTTAATATTAAAAAAAAAAAGGGGGGGGGGAATCTGTCCCTGGATGCCCAGACAGACACGCTCCCATCTCCATATCTGGGTTATTCTGGCTGAATTTGGGGCTTTGTGCAGAATTCTTATTTTCTGTCACCCCCACTCTAGCTCATCCTCTAGAAAGGGATCCACCTCCCCTCAAGAATTAACACCATTTATCTTCTTCCCCCCTTTTCAAATGGCCGAGGGCTTTAAGAGACTTTTGAATTGGGGGTAGAAGGGTACGGGAGCGGTGTGGTTTTAAAAAAAAAAAATCATCATATTTTCCCATGTAAGCTGTGTTAATCCAGACCCTCCAAAGTGAGCGTGGCCGGCTTGAGCCGCTAACGAAGGTGCCATTTAATTTCGAGTTCGTTTATTTCTTCCTTTCTCATACTGGGGGTGAATTAGGGACTGGAGTCGGGGAAATAAGATTTGTTTTAAAGGAGTTGTCAAGGTTTTTTTTTTTTTAATGAAATAATTCTCCATTTCAAATCAATTTCTTTTCTAAAGAGAAAGAAAAGTGAAAAGGGAACAAGAAAGCCGGGGAGAAAGGGACAGTTCCTTTTCAGAGAAAGGAAAATACAAAATAAATTTTAGAAAATGAAGATGAGAAATTGAGGAGTGGGAAGCAGGTTGAGTAATATTACATTGTGGCTCTCTGGTATAGGGAGCTGTTTCTTGTTTACCGAATGACAGTCTCCCTCCCTTTGGCAGGTACAGGGAGTCGGGAGAGAGGATACTAAAATCAGTTTCTTTAGATCACTCTGGGTCCCCCCACCACTACCCAACCCCCTACATTCCAAGAAACTTCAATTAATGAAGCTTCCCCCAAGAAGATGATGAAGGGCATGGAGGGGAGGGGGACGGGAGGAGGAGATTGGGGTGGGAAAGGCTGGAGAAACATTTGGGCTGGTTGAATTTCCAAAATTATCAGGAGTGTGATTGTTTCTCCCTTCAAGAGAATCCAAGTGAAAAGTGCCCATTGGGCTCTGCTGCAAGGAATATGGTCCTAAAGAACTCAAATACTCATTTTTTTTTTATTATTATCTCTCTCTTAAAATTCATCTGCTTTTATCCAGTTCCCATCCTGGTTGCATTGAAAAGGAGAAAACTATTATTTGGACCAAAATGAAGCATCTTTTTGTGGCACCTTTCCCCTCCAAAATTAAAAACAAAACAAAACAAAAAAAAAAAAAAAACAAGAAAAAGAAAAGACTAGTCACATCTCAAATGTGGTTGCGTCTCTCTCTCTCTTCTCTCTCTCTCTCTCTCTCTCTCTCTCTCTCTCTCTCTCTCTCTCTTTCTCTTTTTCTCTCTCACTCTCTCTCTCTCTCTCTCTCTCTCAAAGAGCCTGGAAGGAGTTTTTTGAGGGTCAGAGAAAGGAGGGTACATGGGTTATAAACAGTAAGGACCATTCTGTCAGGAGAGACTCAAACTATATAGTCAGAAGGTCGCTGGGAAGTCATCTCTGCTGGATAGCTGGAGAGTCTTTCTTTGGACTAGCTCAGCATGGGATGCAGCCCTGCATTTCACTGAGTTGAGTGGTTAAAGGAAGAGAGGGCTGGGGAGATGTCTTCCCTGGGAGAAGCAGCAAAGAAAATAGAATTCCGTCTTCTAGGGGGTGGGCTTTTCTTGGGTGATGGAGGATTCTGCAGGTTGTGACAGAGGGTTGAGGGGTAAGTAGCTGCTGAGACCTACCCTCCACAGCCATTCTTAAGATCCAAAGATGAGTTCAGGGCAGACCCCCCTCCCCCCAGACAAGAAAAGGAGTGAAAGAAGGGAACCTGTGGGAAGGAGGAAAAATCAGTTCCGAAAGGCAGAAGGTGGAATCGGGGAGGCCAGCCTTGTTCTGTCCCTGTCAAAGGTACCTGGCAAGCAGTCTCGGGAGTGTGCTGTCAGTAATGGACAAAGCCAGCTGGGGAGGCATCAGTTGGCTGAGGAATGGACTGTTGGGTTTGAAGGTGGATTTTTTAAATGGTGGTTTGAAAATCTTCCAGTTGAAGGTAGCCACGAAAGGGAGAATTAGGCCAAGGAAAATGCCATTTGAAAGGATATCTATCTGCCTGCCAGGCCAGGTCCACCCTCAGTTCTGTATTCATGGTGTCAGACAAATCAGAAGAGAAGCAGGGTTGCTTTGTCTGGGTGTGGAGGAAAATGGTTCATATGTCTCTGTGTTTTATCATGTTTGTGTACGTGGAGGGGGGAGTGTCATCGGTGCCTGTGTTTGTGTGTTTATATAAGGGTCAGTCAGTCTCTCTAGGGGGGCACTTGTGTTGATATCAGTGACTGCCAGTATTGGTAACGGTAGGTCTGCTTATGTCCATTTGTCTGTGCCTGTGTGTCTACACAATACTCAATGTGTATGTGTGTGTCGGTGTGTGTATACTTCTTTGTGTCCGTATATTGTGTGAGGGTCAGTGCCTCTGGGTGTTCTTCTATGTCTATGTAAGTCTGACCGGTGCCCCTGTATGCTTATGATCAGTAACCCTGGTCGGTCGCTCTGTGTGTTTGTCTGTGTCCATAGGAGAGTCAATACCTTTCTCTGTGGGACTATGTGAGAGTCAGTGCCTTTGTGTATATGTGGGTATATATGTGTGTCCATATCAATAATGTGTTTCTGTACTTGTCAGAGGGTCAGTGCTCTGGGTCTGAATCAAGCTTTTTGCCTGTTGTGGTATCTGTATCCATGTGTGACTGTGTCAGTGTTATGGGTCTATGCTTGTGCTGTGCTTTTTAGGGTCAGTGATTCTGTTTCTGATTCTGTGGCAGTATCAGTGTTACATATCTTCGTGAGCCTGGGCCAGTGCCCTGTATTGCTGTTTTTGTTCTTGTCTGTGTCTGTCTCGGTGCCTGTGCCTATGTCTGAGCCTGTGTTTGCACTGTGTACTTCTATGCCAATGTTATTCACCTGTGCCTATATGAACATCAGTGGCCCCATATGTGTTGTGTCTGTGCATGAGGAATAGTGCCTGTGAATGCATCTGGAGACAAGTATGTCAGTGCTTTGTGGCTGTCTAAGTGAATGACTCTTCTGGCAGGGGGATCTTCAAAGAGGAATATGTATATATGGAGGGGTGTACTGTCTTAGCTAGGAAATGCTTTTACTGCAGTGATCAATTCCCCTGTGAGATTCTGCTGGTTCAAGGGGTTTAGCTACCACTATATCTTAGGCACACCAAGGTTCCTTATCTCTCCAGGTCTTCCTGACCAGATGGTCAGTCACCAACTTCATGAGCTATTAGGGTCTAGCTGTGCAAGCAGAGAGAGGAAATATATCATTCTCACATGACTGGCTCTTAGAATTTGGTTAGGGGCTGATCAGAAGAGTGAGAAGGGATTGGGGAAAAGATATAGGCATCCCAAATCCTACCTCTGCTCCCTAAAGTTCTGGACAGAAATTCAAGTTGCTGACCCATACTCTGGCCTACCCAGCCCACACTTAAGATCTAGAGAGGGATTTGGAAGTGAAGTTACTCAATTTGTCTTCTTCCTCCCTCCCAAAGTCAGATCTCTTAAGGCCCAAGGTTCCCTCCCTATCCCTATCCCCTTTTTGACATTGAGCTTCAGATCTCTCTCTCTGTGTGTACTCTATCCTAGATTTGAAATCATAAAAGCAAGGCATTTCAAAGCTGGATGGAACATCAAACTCTAACCCTACATTTACAGATAAGGCCCAGAGAGGGGAAATGTGTTGCTTGAAGTCACACAGCAACTAATGACAAATTTCCCATTTCCAAGGCCAGGACTCTTTCAGCCACACAATGGCAGCTGTTGTCCAGTCTCCTGAGAGACTCCTGGAGTATCCCGGATCATGCAATTCACTCTTTCAGTTTCCACCCACAGCTGGTAGAGGATATTGTCTCCTCTTTCTTGGAAGAAAATGAGACCATTTTCTTAGATTATATCCTCTAAGACCCTCCTCACAAGACAATCCGATGAAAGAACACTGACTGACTCAGGAGTCAGAAGACCTGTCTCCAACCCAAACTGAATGCCTGACCTTAAGCATTGTCATTTAATTTTTCTAAGACTTAGCTTCTTCATCTGTAAAACCAGGACTGATAATCCCTTGCCTAACTTATAGAAATGTTGTGTGATTACAATGAAGTAATAGGTATAGATATGTTTTTTTAAAAAGTTATTGGAGTGAGAATAAGATCCCTAAATGGACTTCTCATCATCCTGTGAAAACCCTTATAGAATTTGGGCTGATTGCTTGCCCTGTGGCCAATCTCAGTTTTCCCCTTTGTAAAAATGGCACGGTCTCGACCCCTCCTATCCTCACCGAGACAGAAAAACATGTTCAGTCAAACCCTGTGGAGGTCAGTGAGCTCAGATGTGCCAAGCACCTGGAGACTGTGGGGGAGGAAGGCCTGAGGCCAGGTGTTAACACTTGTAGCAGGCAGGAATTACAGATGGCTCGGAGTGTCCCTGAGCCCTAGCTCTTTGGGCTGAGGCTGCTGATCAGAAAGATAGACAGACAGACCGAGATGGACAGATAGCAGATCGGATGCCCAGGTTTCCAGTGGGTGGTCTCTCAGCTAAGTTAGATCTCTCCCTAGGGGGATAGAATGTTGAAGTTAATCCAAGTCACTTGGAAGTCAGTTAAAGTCTCTTCTTCTCCAAGTCCATTTAACCCTTAGTACTCAGTCTAAATCACGTCACAGGTAGCATTTTGATTTCCTAATTGGATAGCATGGAGATTACTCAGAGAAACATTCTACAATTTGGGAATATTTGAGACAAAGAGCAGAGAAATGAGTTAAAGTCTTTTGAAGAATTTGCTCATGGTTTAAAAATAAAATTAAACATAAAAAGAAGCATTTTAAAGCCCTTTCCAAACAAATCAACAACTTCAAGTGACACCAGCCTAACATTATCAGATCTCAAAGATATCATGACAAGCTCTGAAAAATATCATCAGATCCCAAAGCCTTTCTTATGTACGACTCAAGATCCATTACAATGCTCTTGGTATGATTTAGATCTTTCCCCTGAAAAACTGTGAGTTCTACCAGGGAAGGGATTGGGGCTATTTTAAATGTTGTATCCCCACTAAAACTCAGTAGGTACTCAATAAATATTTTGTTGATTGCATTGAATTGATGCCTTGGGCTGATATAGACTAGAATAGATAAGAGTAAGCCCCAGGGAGTTGTCTGCCAGATCTTGTTCTAGGTAGTGAGTTTTTAGAAACCAAAAGCACTCATTTCCTTTTCCAAGCTATCAATAAGAGAACCAACTTTGGTGACTGTTAGGAAGGTAGCGACACTGTCTCCCAAAATAGGGGAGGGAAAAAGAGGGAAATACATATTTTAGGAAAGAGGACTGACTGGAGTGGGACAGTATTTAAACTCTCAGGATATTGTAGCCCAAGGCCTGTCCATCAAGCTCTGAAGCACTGTTGCCAGAGAGGCCACATAAGAAGGGAAAACACTCTATTTGCTGCCTCTGATGGGAGGGGGTAGAATGATAGTCAAATGGCCTCTTTCTCCTTCAGAAGATTTCTGCCATTCTCCTATTTAATCAGTGGATCTCTGAATTTGGCTTGTTATTTACCAAAATGCTCTCATGTCTATTATCTCATTTCATATTCACATTATCTCTATACTGGAGTGGAAAGAGCCCTGGGCTGGAAATCAGGAGATATGAGTTCTCATCTTACTTAGCTTGGCCACAATTTTGCTTATGTGACTTCTGGGTGAGGTTTGGCAATAATGTAATTTGGGGTGTTGTTAGATGGGGTAGAATGGTAGAGTGGAAAGAGTACTGAACTGGGCAACAGAAAGACAAGGGCTTAAGATCTCTCTCTGATATTTACTGGTTATGTGACCTTAATTAAGTCACTGATTCCTTCTGAGCCTCAGATAACCGTCAAAAGCTTTCTGGTTGTGATTAGCCTTCTCCATAGGAAGAACTGTCATACCAAGAATCTCGAAGGTTTTTCGACATGTTGAATTATTTTCCCCTAGTACTCTTCAAACTTTTTTTGATCACTGATCAATAAAAAGTTTCTGAACATATAATTACAAAACCATGAATATTTAGTTATTAATTATATAAATGTAATATTATACTAACATACTGCCATATATTCTGAAATATGCAAAACAGACATTTAAAAAGATTGGGGTAGATAATGATATTTTAAAAATGAATCTATTTTATTTATTAATGGTTCAAAAGCTTTTTATGCTGAAGAAATTACAGTTTTTAATGTGAGAGCAAAATAAATGGTTAGGCTTTTTTAAAAAATTGATTTAACATTTTGTGAGGTTGGTTCTAAATTCAGTTTATTCTGATCCTTAGTTTTAATGGATGTCATAACTGAAAAAAGAAATCTCCCAAAGAAACCTATCCAAATGGAAGAAAGTGCTTTGTTGATTGTGCTAAATGATGATACTAATTTTCAGTCTTTTCCATCATTTATGAAAAGATTTTTTGTTGAATTAGAGTTATTAAATTTCTTTCTTTCTTGTTGAAAGAGAAATGTGGTCTCTGGAGTTCACATCTTGTCTCGAAGGTGGCTGTTGCTGGGAATGGGGGGAGACAGGCAAATGTCCTGGTGGGTCTTGGGTTCCAGATAGTGGTTGGGTTTGGAAGGGTTTGGGGAGCAAGGTTTTTCATCTATGAAAGTTCTGTGCTTGGCTGCCACAGAGCCCCAAATTCATCAGTGGCAGAAGCCACTCCCTGTCTCTCCTTTCTTGCTAGCTGCTGGTGCCTGTTGCCATAGCTTTGCCTCTTCTTACTGCTATTTGCCTGGGGCCCTAGCCTTTCATGTTTTCCTAGAGGTTGAGAGAAAGAAGAATCCTAGTGGGCAGAAATAGCTCACCTTGCAAGTAAGCATTTTCCCACCCTAGGTCAGTCTGGCCAGAGAGGTCTCCTGTCCCTGGATTCTAGGGGATATACCTGATTATCTTTCCCTAAGAGTGAGAATCTGCAATTGTTCTCATTCCAGGGAAGCAAGGTCTGTCTGTCCTTGTTGCAGTCAGGATTCCTCTGGCAATGTTACCTCTCTAGGATGTGGAGGCTCAAGGGAAGCAAACATCCCATGAGCAGTCATGGGCACGCACACGAGTGCACACACAAACACCCATACACACACACACACACACACACACACACACACACACACACACACACACACACTTGTCCTCTTTGTAACCTAGAGCCCAGTGCATTTGGGCAGTTTGAAGAGAATAGTCCAGGATTCTTAGGATGTATAAATTGCTTCTGTGGTGGGCCAAAAAAGGGAAGACAGGGGCATTAGGCAGCCAGGTAGAGAATCATTCACTGCCTGCCCACCTGTATGCTTTTCTGCTCATGAAGGAGCATGCAGCTGACCATCTAGCATGTCTGGCAATGAGAGCCAAAAAAGAGAAAGGGAATAGCAGAAATAAGGAACAGCTGTGAGCTGGCTGTCCAGCTGTGCTGTTCTCTGATCTTAAATATATTCTTCATGCACTCTACTGGATCATTTTGCACATCTCTGGGCATGTGTACCTTACTTTGGATAACACTGTTCCAATCTAGCACTCTTCATTTTTCAGCCGTATTGTTGTGGAATCATTTAAGGATATTTGATGGTTTATGCCTATGTTCCTGTCCAGCCAAATATGAAACTCTGAATTTTATTGTCTATTTGTGTTCCCTGCCATTTGAACTTAACAACTTAAGGCTATTGTTGAAGATTCTTTCCCTACCTAATCCCCATCAGATTTTATAACTCTCTCTTTCTCTAAGGATCTCTGTCTCTTTCTGTCTCTCTGTTTCTTTGTCTCTGTGTTTCCTTCCCTTCCCCTCCCCTCTCTCCCCTTGTCTGTCTGCTGTCTCTTTCTCTCTTTCTCTCTCTACCATTACTTCACTTCTATTTCTGACTCAGGGCATTGGTCCTCTGGGGAGAAAATTGCTTGGCCCAGAAAAAGACCCTCTGGTCTGACTAGACTTTGCTGTTGACCTTCCCCATACCCTTTCCTGGCCTAAAGATAAACTATTCCCTATTTGACTGAATATGGAAGAAGACAAGTGGTAATGGTGGAAATAGGTAGACAAAAGCTCCATTTCCTCTTCCCAGGCAATGCTGCTCTTTTAGGCCTTTACTATTTCCAGCTGAGAACTCAAATCACTCTAACCAGGCTCCATGCAGCTGCAGGAATGGGGGGGGGGGCTGGATAGGCAGGGGGAGTGGCATTGGCAGCCATCTGGAGCAGCCCAAATAGCAGTTGCTCCTCTCAGGGCTGAGAGATGATTCAGAAGGTGATTTATAGATGGAAGGCAAAAAGCTTGGCTCCTGCCAGAGGCCTGTTCCTTAATTACATTCTTTGGGGAAGTGAGTGGGAGGGGTATGGGACTCACACCTCCTCCTTCCACCCCTAACCACCAAAGTCCCTTTAGGGCCTGGTTCAACCCACCCCAGTATTTTCCTTCTTCATACTCTGTGCAGGAAGGAATCCCCTTTTTCTCTGGAGGCAAAGCTGGTCAGGGTGGGTGGGAGACATCAAAAGCATAGGAGCAGTCACTGATAGGAAGAAAGAAAGTACATGAGTTCTGGCTTAGTTTAGCTCCCTCAATGTCTTCAGGATTTGAGAGCAGCTTGAGCCCAAAGTGCTTCATCCCTTTTCCCCTGTCCTCTCATAATGGGGGTCAATCATCTAGCACCAGAAGGAAGTTGGGGAGGCCATTTGGCCTAACCTCCTGTCTTCTGCAGAGGATTGTTTAGGGTTCTCAGGATGGCTGGATATTCTTCCCACAGGGCACAGATTGTCCACTTTTTCCTCTGACTTCTATTTTCTTTTGATTCTTCTGATAAGGAAATTCTGATTTTAAATGAATTCTTTTTTCAGGGCAGATTACAAGCTCTCCAGCTTTGATACATGTGTGTTTCCTATTGTCTGGCTCTGAGTGTATATTTTCACCTCAGGTATATTTGTTGAACATTTAAATGCCCATCCCATCCCACCCCTACTCCCAAAAGAATCACACATGTTATACAAGTAGGCACCAGAACCAACATATGAACTCAAGTCATCTGACCCCAAATCTAATGATTTTAGAGCCTTTGGTATTAGGATGGCAATAACAGGAGTCTAGTTCCTTTAGATTTAAATTTAGAAAAGGAAGGGTCTCTAAAGATTACCTTTAACCTTAACCTGGTTGGTTATCATTCCATTATTTCAGTCATGTTTAATTCTCCATGATTCCAGTTGGGGTTTTCTTGGCAAAAAGACTGGAATGGTTTACCATTTCCTTCTTGAGTACATTTTCAGATGAGGAAACTGAGGCAAACAGGGTTAAATCACTTGCCCAGGATCACACAACTAGTAAGAATCTGAGTTCAGATTTGAATTTAGGAAAATGAGTCTTTCTGACTCCAGGTCTGGTATTCTGCCCACTATACCACCTAGCTGTACCTGACTTGGTCTATGAATATTCATTTAATAACTGAAGAACATTTTATATATGTAAAATATATATGCATGTAAATATATAATGTGCATTTAAAATGTTTTATATATTTTAAATATAATGCTATTTCATTATTTTTTTCCCCTTTGTAATCCTATATATTTTATTTTGTGCATTTAAAATCATGATTCTGAGAGAGGGCCCGTAGACTTCATGGGCAGCCAAAGGAGTCCAGGACAGCAAAAAGATAAAGAACTTCTGCTGAAGTCCAACTACCTCATTTTATAGGTGAGGAAAACAAGTGCCACAGGGCTTGTCTAAGGTCAGATAAATAGCAAGTGAAAGTATTGGGATTTGAGCCCTGGTTCCCTTGTTCACCTTCGTTTTCTCATCTATAAGATGAGCTGGAGAAGGAAATGTCAAACAACTTCAGTATCTTTGCTGAGAAAACCCCAAATGGGATCTCAAAGAGTACAACATGAATGAAACAACTGAGCAACCTCTGATTCTAGCTCTCATGATTGTTTCCAAGCTGCTGCTCAGATCACCAAGTTGCTTTACTCAACAACTTCTTAGAGCTATTCTGCCTCTCAGTTCCTTTAAAAAAATACTATTTTCAGATTTACTGAAAGGGAGCACCTATTCTACTTAATTATTAGCTTTGCTGACATTTGAACCTCTGCTACTACTGTCAGCACATCCTTTACTCACTTGCTCTTGTGACATTCTTATTTGGCATACAGCCTGCATCCCAGAAGGAAAGCCCTTTGAAATCTAAATACTTAGCTGCCTGTCCCTGCTCTAAGAGAGAAAGGAAGCAACTCTACTTATAGGGCTACTGTCTATTTCTAGCAAAAAGTGTTGTGGGGAGGAGTTGGTGAGGGGTCAGGAAAGGGACACTGGACAGCTCCTCAACTCTCCCTCAGGCAGGTATTCACAAAGTGGCTTCATTATTTGCTTTGAAGTGAATTCCGGAAACATTAGACACACCTATATATCCAGTGTAAGGTCAGAAACACATTCCAGAGTTAAATAAAGAGACCATTGCCTCCGTTCTTAGCCCATTCCACTTTGGGGATGCTCAAATTTTTAGAAGGCTTTTTTTTTCTTCTGACATCAGGACTCCTCTGGGATCAAATAGAATCAATCTATTCCCCCTTCCATAGGATAAATCTTCCACAATTAGAAGACAACTATCATGCTTCCTAGATCTAAGTTGTCTTTCTCCAGGCTATGTATTCGAAGTTTCTTTAACTATTAATCAGGTGACAAGTCCCTTCACCAGCCTGATTATCTTCTCCTAAACTTATTAATCATATCTAGTTTGTTAATATCATTATAAATATAGCATCCATAATAAAAATGAATGGATGGATGGATGAAAATACTTCTGACATGATCTGATCACTACAATGCAATTTTTAGCTGCATTGTTTCTTTATGTAAACTAAGATTACACTAGCTTTATTGGCTATACTATCACACTATTGACTCATATTGACTTTGCCATTCATTAAATCCCCTAGCTGTTTTTCAAACAATCTTTTCATGTTTTCACAAGTCACATTTCCCCCATCTTATACTTGTGCAATTGACTTTGAACCAAGCATAAGATTTTGCATTTATACCTATTGAAGTGCATTGCAAACCTTAACATGCTACATAAATATAAGATTATACTTTGTATATTATAAGTACTTTATTAATTCATTCAGTTTTATCTTAAAGATTCAGTCAAATGGATTAAATCTTTTTGAATTTTGAATCTGATGTTCTGTGTTTTAGCTATCTTCAGCATTGTATCACCTGCCAATTTGACAAGCATATCATTTATATCTTTTTCCAAATCACTGGTAAAAATATTAAATGGCCTAGAAATAAGCCAAATGAGGAAAATCCTAGTGGATGATCTTTAAAGTTAATTTCTAAAAAGTTATATGTAGGGAAGTAATCTTTGAATTAAACATTATTTTGTATAATCTGAGATTTAGTTTATTGATCATGCTTGGAGCAGAACTTCTTAAACTTTTGCTACTCATTACCCCTTTATGCCAGAGAAATTTTTATGCTATTCAGGGCATATAAATATATAAAATAGGTATACAAATCAAATATTAACTGATGCTAAATTATAATTTTGTAACCCCACATGACTCATATGGAATTTAAAAAGCTTATTTAAGATTCTTTGGCTTAGAATATTCAGTACTGTACTTCATAGATCTGTGGGGGCATATTCCTTGTTCTCAAAGATCTTTTAGTTTAATAGGGAAAATACATTTGCTAAAAGCAGTAACTTTAAGGACATTTAGATGCACAGTGAATAGAGCATCAGTCTTGAAATCAGGAGGATCTGAGTTCAAATCCAACCTCAGACATTTAACACTTACTATATGACTGTGGACAAGATTATATGGAAGGAAAAAATAATGTGGTTTTCACCAACTAGGTGATGGAGCCAGTCCAAAAACTCAAGATGACTTAAATAAAAGAATCATGGTAAAAGAAGGAAAGAGACAGACAGGATGTGGGGAAAGCGTGATGGTGGTTTTCATGCACTCTTTTAAAAGCAGCTGGTCAACAAAACTATTAAAGGAAGCTTGACCATTTGCAGAAAACTTTTATATTATAAGATTATAGATTTTAAAGAGACTTTAGAAGTCTTCTAGTCCAGCATCCTTCATCTTAAAGATGAATAAACTAAGTTCATAGAAGGTCTGACTCCAAATCCTTTGGGTTCCCACCAGCACTACTCTGATTCATCTGTTATGGTCACATAGAATATGTTACTAAAATTAATCTTTGATATGTTTTGAAAGTGTCTATCAGCAGTGCATCTGTCTGAACCTTGATATGCAAGACAACTGTAGATATATGTTGCAAAAGTTTATCATATAATAATTCCGAGTAACATTGTTAATACATTAAAAACCAAACTCATGGGTGAACTCAAAAGGTTGCTACTGTAATGTCACATGGCCTATTACCCATTTATAACATTGTTTCTATGGAACCAACTGCCCCCTGTAATGGAGTTTTGTCTGGTGTTGCATTTTAATAGGCCCAATTAACAACATGCCAGTTGGGCAAAACAATGACCCCATTAGAAGGTAGGGGTGAGCTTTTGAAGCTTTGATGGCAGAGTAAGGCAGCAGAACCAGTTTCCACTCGAGTTGGAATTTGTTTTTATTGCTTAGCTCAAGGAGTTCTACTTATGTTGAGTGACTTTAAATGGTTCTCCAAATTTGTACAGAGTCCATTGGACCATTTGCAGATGATCAAATGCACAAATTGGGACCTTTTCCCTTATGTATACTAAGGCTACTACATCATCAATAGGATATCTAATTTAAGTGATTTACCCAGAGTCACATAGGTAATAAGTGTCTGAGGCAGACTTTCAACTCATGTCTTCTTGACTCCAAGCCCAGCCTTTATTCCCCAGCTATCTAGCTGTTTGTTTATTAGTAGTGTGATTCCAGACAAGTCTTAGAACTTCTCTGAACATTTGCAAAGTAAGGAAATAATAGCACTTACCTTACAATATTGCTATGAAAAATTAAATGAGTTCATGTTCATCAAATGCTTTGCAGATCTTAAAGGCTCCAATCTTTCTGAATCAGGCCTTCTTAACTTGGGATTCACAGAAGGGATCTGTAGATGTATTTCAGAGGGCATATGAGCTTGGATGTATTTTATACGTGGGTTTTACCTGACTACCAAAGGTATCCAAGTCAGAGAAGTAGTTAAGAACTTCTATAAATTTAGATTACAATTATTTCTTCCACATTGCAGGGGTTAGAGGCACAGTACCCCCATAATCTGGAAAATCCACATAAAATTTTTTTGGCCTTTCCTTTATACCAGGGAGAAAAAAAAAGCCTGAACTTTTTCTTTATCTTTCATTAAAGATAAAGGATAGGTACAGTATATTATTATAAAATTTGGTTTAAGGATTTGGTCATAGGCTCAATGCTGTCCTCCACATTTTTATCAGTGATTTCAGCAAAACTGACCCAAAATTCCTATTTAATTTCTTATGCCAATCTGTAATATATTGAAACCACAATGGGAATGTGGAAGAGATAACTGTAATTTCAAACTTCTCCCCTTCATTCCATCCGTGGATTATCATCTATTATAATTCCTGACTGATAGAATATAATTTTGAGGGTATTGGTTCTTCTAAAATCTTTTCCATTAGATTATGAACAGCTTCTTGAGAGCAAGGACTGCTTTGTATCCTCAACATTCATCATATTGCCTAATTAGTGTTTTTTGACTTACTGATTTTTCTGTTTTTATAAATCCTGACAAGCTGCATGGAGTGAATGTATTAGCAGCTTGTTATATATAATTAACTAGCTATTAGAACTTAAGGAAGCTACTTCTCAAGCAGCAAGCATTTTGAAATATTGTGTTTCAGGCACTATATTAAGAAAATACAAAAAAAGGAGTAACACTATCCCTTGCTCTCATGGAACATGAATTTTAATATGGTGTCAACATGAAGACTTGATGGGAGAGTATTTGATTTTTTTGTTTTGTTTTTTATTGATTATGTGGTTTTTTGTATTTTTTAAAACTTCAATAGTATTTTATTTTTTCCAGTTACATGTAAATATAGTTTTCAATATTTATTTTTATAAGATTTTGAATTCCAAATTGTTTTTCTTCTTCCCTCCCTTCCTATTCTCCCTCCTCAAGACAACAAGAAATCAAATATAGAATATACCTGGCCAATCATTTTATTTTATTTTATTTATTAATTCATTTATTTATTCATTCATTCATTTATTTAATGAAGCTTTCTATTTTCAAAACATATGCAAAGATAATTTTTTCACCAATGATTCCTTGCAAAATCTTATGTTCCAGTTTTCCCCCTTCTCCCCACCCCCTCTCCTTGATAGCAAGTAATCCAATATAAGTTAAACATGGTAAAAAAAATATGTAAATACAATATAGGCATACATATTTATACAATTATCTTGCTTTACAAGAAGAATCAGATCAAAAAGGAAAAAAGGAAAAAAAAATTCAAGCAAACAACAACAAAAGAAGTAAAAAGGCTATGCTGTGATTCATATTCAGTTCCCACAGTCCTCTCTCTGGGTGTAGATGGCTCTCATTATCCCAAGATCACTGGAACTGGCCTGAATCATCTCATTGTTGAGAAGAGCCATATTCATCAGAATTGATCATCGTATAATCTTGCCATTGCTATGTACAATGAAATCCTGGTTCTGTTCATTTCACTTAGCCTCAGTTCATTTAAGTCTCTCCAGGCCTTTCTGAAATCATCCTGCTGATCGTTTCTTAAAGAACAATAATATTCCATAACATTCATGTACCATAACTTATTCAGCCATTTCCCAACTGATGAGCATCTACTCAGTTTCCAGTTTTTTGCCACTACAAAAAAGGCTGCCACAAACATTTTTGCACATGTGGGTCTGTTTCTCTCCTTTAAAAGCTCTTTGAGATATAAGCCCAGTAGAAACACTGCTGGATCAAAGATTTGCATAGTAAACAATGTATGAGTAATGGACAATCATTTTAAACATTTTATGGAAGATCACTTGAAAGGGAATGATATTGATTGTTGGAGACTAGGGTGGGGATAAGGGTCCAAGAAAAGCTCCTGTAGAAAGTAACCTCTAAACTGAATTGAGGAGGGAGCCAGGAAACTAAGAAATAGAGAAGGGGAAGAAAATTCCAGATGTGGGGAATATCTAGTACAAAAGTGCAGAAGTAGAAAATGGAATGTCATGTTCAAGGAACTGGAAGTAAACCAGGGTAGCCAGGTCAGAGAGTCTATGGAGGGGAGAAGGATATGAAGAATCTGGTAGAAAAGGATCTGGTTATGAAGGATTTTAAATGCCAAATGGAATAATTTCTATTTTATACTGAAGATAATAGGGAAGCACTGGGGATCAATGAATGAGAATAGCTTGCTCGAGCTTCTCACAAAAGAAATCACCATAATACCATGAGTGAAAGATAGATTGGATTAGGGAGAGACTTGGGAGGAGGCTAATTAGAAGACTATTTCAGCAGTCTAGGTGAGAAGTAATGAGGGTATGGTGGAGGATTGTAGTATTATAAGTGGAGAGACACTCTCAGCATCTCTTTGAAGAACTTTGGAATCAACTGTGAGAAATGGGAGACACTGGCACAGGTCATGCCCACATCAAAGAAGGTGCTGTGCTCTATGAATGAAGCAGAATTGAAGTAGCTCAAAAGAAACAGGAGATTTGCAATTATAGAGTCATTTCTACACCAAATATTCATATGGATTATTTGAGCCCAACATTTGATAGAACCTTCTGAGCTTATTTATATTGGTCTGATCAGCCACAGTTGGACACACAATACATAGTGATGATATTTTGGTATTTTTTGAGTAGGAAAGACAATAAACAATAAGTGGAGAGAAGGTTTTGTATGTGAGAAATACTATAAAGATAGAAAGAATAAGATTTGGTCAAAAATGGATATATTGGGTGTAGTGAGGAATATATAGTGAGGAATCAAGGATGAGACAAAAGTTGTGAGCCTGAGTGATGGGAGGATAGGGATACTCTTCAAATAAATAGGGAAATTTGGAAATGGGGAGGGTTTTAAGGTAAAGATAATGAGTTCTGTTTTTAACCTGTTGGGTTTGATCTACAAGGTACATCCAGATTGAGATGTCTAAGAGATAGAGATATATCACTGTAGCTAAGGAGAGAGACTAGGGCTGGATATATAGATCTAGGAACCATCTTCTTAGGCTCATAGATAAGTAAACACCCAGAACTGATGAGATCATCAAGTGACATAGTATAAAATGAAAAGAGAAGGGAGCTCATAACAGAATTTTAGGAGGTATGACATGAGCAAAGAATTAGGAATGGTCAGGCAGGTAGGAGGAACAGGAGGGAGCAATGTCATGAAAACTTGAGAGGAGAGGGTATATAGGGAGAGATACCCCTTAGATTCGATAGCTAATCAAATTCAATTAACTATCAAATGCTGTAGAGAGGTCAAGGGGGGGTTCTAGCTTAAGAAATAACCATTTAATTTGGCAATTGAGTTCTCAGATAACTTTGGACAGAACAATTTCAGTTGAATGATGAGTTTGGAAGCCAGAGGTTTAGAATTCAATGAGAGGAGAGGAAATGCTGCCATTGTTTGTGCCTTCTCAGGGAGTTTGGTCACACACAATAGAAGAAATATGGAATGATAGTAGGATGGTTGGATCAACTGAGGGTTTTTAAATAGCTTTTTATTTTCAAAATGCATTCAAAGATAATTTTCAGCATTCACTCTTGCAAAACTTTGTGTTCCAAATTTCTCTCTTCCTTTCCCCCACCTACCTCCCCTAAACAGCAAGTACTCCAATATAGGTTAAACATGTGTAATTCTGCTATACACATTTCCACATTTATCATGCTGCAAAAAAAAATATCAGATCAAAAAGGGAAAAAAATGAGAAAAAAGTAAGCAAACAACAAAAAAAAGTGAAAATACTGTTTTGTGATCCACATTCAGTCCCCATAGTCCTCTCTCTGAATGCAAATGGCCATCTCCATCAAAAGTCTATTGGATTTGGCTTGAATTGTTGAAAAGAGCCAAGTCCATCACAGTTGCTTATCACATATTCTTGTTGCTATACAATGTTCTCTTGGTTCTACTCACTTTACTTAGAATCAGTTCATATAAATCTCTCCAGGCCTTTCTGAGATCATCATGATGATCATTTTTTATAGAACAATATTTCATAACATTCATATACTATGACTTATTCAGTCCTTCCCCATCTAATGGGCATTCACTCAGTTTCCAGTTCCTTGCCATTACAAAAAGAGCTGCAACAAACATTTTTGCACATGTGGGTTCTTTTCACTTTTTATGATCTCTTTGTGATACAGAGCTGGTAGGGACACTGATGGATCAAAGGATATACACAGTTCAATATCTTTGGGGATAGTTTCAAATTGCTCTCCAGAATGGTTCAATTGAGAGTTTTTAAGGATAGAAAAGACATAAGCATGTTCTTAGGGAGCAGGGAACAGATAGGGAGAAAATGAAGATTAGAAAAAGAGAATAGAAATGAGGGAAAGGCAATTTGCTGGAGAAGTAGGCAATGGGATCAAGGGTACAAAACAGAGGCAAAGAGAAGGACTACCTCTTCATCTGAGATTATTGAGGAAATAATACAGAAAGGTACTTGAATTAATGTGAATTGAGAGGATAGAAGAAGGCTATCAATACCCTCAGTTTTTCTTTCTTTTTTGTGGTGATGTATGAGGTGAAGTCTTGAGTTGAGAAGGTAAAGAGAGGGGATACTCTATGGGACTTAAGTGCGATGAGAAATATTAGATCAGTTTTTAGAAAGAATAGAATACTGAATCAATCCAGGAGGAATGTAATATTTGTCTTGCTTCATTGAAGAAATAATGGAAATGAGATACCATAGTTGACTCATTAGATAAATACTATAGTGGGCTCAGTCAGTACAATTTCATGATCTCTAGCTCCACTCACCATCTGCTGAATAATCAGGATGAAGAATAGAATTGGGGGCAATGAGGTAGTGGGAAAGATAGAATGAACAAATATCACGTTCATATAAAATAGAATATTTGTAAAATATGGCTCAATTAAGAGTTTGAGCCCTTAATTGAAGAACAGAGGCAAATGGAATAGAATGAGGAACTAGAAAGTTAGAGTATTTGTTGTTCAGTCATCTAGCTTATGTATAACTCTTTGTGACTCCACTTGGGGGTTTTCTTTTGAAAAAATTTTAATAGTTATTTTATTTTTTCAAGCTCATATAAAGATAATTTTCAACATTCATTTTTGTAAGATTTTTGAGTTCCAATTTTTCTCTCTCCTTCCTTTACCTACTCCTCAAGAGAGCAAGCACTTTGATATTAAATATGTGAATTTATTTTAAATTTATTTCCATATTTGTCATGTTGTGCAAGAAAATCAGACCAAAAGGGGAAAAAACATGATAGACAAAGATGAAAATACTATATGTCAATCCACATTCTTATCACTTTCTCTGGATGCTGATGGAATTTTCCATCTATTTGGTGTTTTCTTGGCAAACAGATGGAGTGAATAGCCATTTACTTCTCTAGCTCATTTTATAGATGAGGAAATATAGGCAAAGAAGGTCTAGGATCACACAGTTAGCAAATTCCTGAGACCATGTAGGATGATGAGTCTTTCTGATTTCAGGCCTGGAACTCTATTTACTGCACCATCTAGCTGTTCTTAGGTATTTGAGATGGCATCAGTATGAATGTTGATGTCCCCAGTATGAGAAAAAGAAGATAAGGAGGTTAGAAATACTATGAATCAGGAATTAAATTCATTGCTGGGAAGGAGAATGTCCTGGGATGGAAAGGTCTAATGGTAATTGTCACCAGCATCTGAATTGACTGATATTTTTGTGAGTAGCTTGAATCTCAAAAGGGGAAGTTGCTTTACTGAAGGTGTGATATAGAAATGTCAATGGAAAATAAGGAGTATTCTGATTCTCCCACTATGACCAGTGAGTATAAGGAGCATGAGGGAAAGTGTAACTAGTGACCAAGTGGTCTCTAGAGATAGACCATTCTCCTCACTTTAAACTATCTAGTTGGTAGGCTCTTCCCTTTCTAAAGATCTCTTCACTTGCCCTTTGATCTCTCACAGATTTCAAAGTTTGTTCCCTTAGGTGGTCAAAGAATCCCTCCTCTCTAAGAGAAATATCTCCAGATTAAATCTAAGACTATTTACTATCCTTCCATTCTTTGGAACCAACCAACCAATCATGATCTTTCAATTTCTCCTCCAAAAACAGAATCATCAGAAACTTTAGGGTTTGGTTATTTTATTTTATTTTGGGAGACATTAGAAATCAGATAGTTCAATTTTCTCTATTTATGGAGAAAGAACCTGAGGCCCAGGGAAGGAAATTGTCTAGTTCACAGTTACATAATAGATTGGTGGCCAAACTAGATTTAGCTAGATCTCCTGATTCTAAGATCTAAGACTTTTTCTACCACCCCATTTCATTGATTACACTGAATTACATTGATCCTTTTTTATTACATTGATTGATTGTATTGGTTATTCTTTCCTATTCAACAAGCATTCACATGAATACTCTAAACCAGTTGCTATGACTAAGCCCTGGGGATTAGAAAAGACAAAAGTGGTTCCTGCCTTCTGGGAGTTACATTCAACTGGGGAAAACAGCCTATACAGAGATAAATATATAGAAAATATATGTAGAGCAGATAATTTTTTTTGGAGGTTAAGGGGAAGGAATGGAAGAACCAGGTGGCACATTGGATAGGAATGAGGATCAGAGGTCCTGAGCTGTACTTTGAAGGAAACAAGGGATTCTAGAAGGTAGAAATAAGGAGAAGTTATTCCAGACAGAAGGAACAGCAAGGGCAAAGGTAAAAGGGTAGGATATGTAATGTTGATCACAGGAACAGCGATTAGGATATTTTTGCTGGAAAAAGGAATTTAAGGAGAGGAAGATGTGATCAATCTGGAAAAATGGTTTAGAGCCAGATTAAAGATTGCAATTATCTTACCCCCTGATCCTTTACTTCTCTCAGCTAAACAGCTAAGATCTGTGAAAGCTTTCTCCATAGAACCCAGCCTCCAATACTTTGATTCCTTTGCTTGCTCCTTTCTGGATTCCCTCCAATTTATCTACATCTGTACTAAACTTCAGAGCTTTTAATGAGACACAACACTTAAATGAGGGTCTGACTATGCAAATGATTGCTGTCCAGCCCTTTGCTCATCATAGTTTTTAAAAAATTACCATTGCACTTGGTAGTTTTTTTTCCTCCCCAAATAAGTAAGTTCTCTGCTATCTCAGCTTATGATCAGAGATGATTCTATTGAATCTTTCTTTTCTTGTTGTTGTTAATTCATTTCAGTTGTGTCCAATTCTCCATGACTCCTTTTAGGCTTTTCTTGGCAAAGTGACTGTAGTGGTTTGCCATTTCTTTCTCCAGCACATATTACAGATGAAGAAACTGAGGCAAATGGGGTTAAATGACTTGCCTAAGGTCACAATCATCAAGCCTACTCTTCTAGATCCTTTTCAAATTCCCACCCTTCTGAGAATGTGCTAGAATGCTGATTTTGGGATCAGAAAGGCCAGTGTCCAAATTTTGTACCAGACTCTTATGAGCTGTGTGATCCTTAAGTCTGTAACTTGCTCCATGTCTCAGTTTCCCATTTGTAAAATGAGATTGTTAGACTTGATGATCTCGAAGGTCCCTTCTGGCTCTAAATTTGTGACCCTATGATATTACCTCTCATTTCTGAATTCCTCTCTTGGAATATTATCTTTCATATACATACATACATACATACACATATCCCTTATCTCCCCAGTGAGTCTGTAAACCGCATGAGGGTCTGGGGGCGAAGAACTACCATGTATCTTCCAGGGGATTGTCCTTAGCACAATGCCAGTAACATCTTAAATGCTCAGCAAACACTTATCAGCAATTAGTGAGGAGACTGTGATTAAACAAGTTCCTCTCCAACCTGATTAACTACTCACATTGACACAGCCTGGTTTCCCAGAAATAAAGTATTAAAAACTAAGCAACAAAGTATTTAACCTACAGTTAAAACTCTATCTGTATAAAAAATAAAACAAAATAAAGAACTCTCTAAGTATATCTAGTCTAGCCCCTTCGTTTTCCAGAAGTGGAAACTGAGGCCCATATTTGTTACATTGATAGACATTGATTAACTCCCAGCATTCAGAGTACACTGTGCTGCTAGGTGCAAGGAGGGAGAGCTTGTTTCATAGAATCCTGGGAGTTTGAATATAGAGCCAGAAGTGACCCCATAAGCAATCTATCCCAAACCCTTCATCTTATAATGGGGACCCCAAAGAGCTCAATATAGTCAGGGGTAAGGTGAGGCTTGCTCCAAGTCATTGTGAATTTAGAGGTAAAACTAGCCCTTCTTTGGAGGTAGCATGGGGTAGTAAGTAGGTAGATAATTAGTCCTGGAGCCAGGAAGATGGATTTGAGTCCAGATTTTGACACATCCTGGTTATGTCATCTTAAGCAAGTTACTTCTTGACAACTATCTGAGACTACATTTTTTAAATTTTATTTTTTATTTATTTTTCATACATATTGCTTTATGAATCATGTTGGGAGAGAAAAATCAGAGCAAAAGGGAAAAACCATGGGAGAGATTTTTAAAAAAACACCCTAAAAAAGAAGTGAATATTGAGACTACATCTTGTAATAAAAAGGTACCATCCTTCATTGGAAGAGAGAGTTTCTTCACTCCATCTCAGTGAAATCATCTCTATCCTATAGACTGGAATAATCTAAATTCTAAGCACAATAGCAAATATATCAAGAGATCTGAGGAAGGAAAGACAGTTTCTAACATTGGGAAGTTAAGGCAGCTATGCCCTCCACATGTGCTACTGGTTTTAGTCTCTGAAATGGTGAGTCTACCTAAAGAGTCTTTCTCTACTCATCTCAGATCAAAACTTTCCTTCCAACAGTGAAAAGTTTTTTACTGATGAACCCCCCCCTTCACAAGGTCCCCTTTTTCCTGGGTCTCTGATGTGCTCAGGTACCCAACTCATGTTACAACATGGGGCTTTCACTTCCTTGAATGTGGCTCCAATATTGCTTTGTCTATTTTGCTTCCCCAAATAGACTGGAAGGTCCCTGAGGGACTGTCTCAGATTTCTTTGGCATTCTTCTCCTCCCCCGACATGTAGCCCCACCGCACCCAGTACTGTACAGAGTTTGGGCACACAGCAGGGGCTGGGCAGAGGCCACACCCAGGAAGAAAATGTGAGATCCTAGTCCTAAAGCAACTAATCCAAGCAGGGGCAGGAAGAAGACCGTGGCAGACACCCATGAGGTTTTCTGTCAGCTGTGTAGAGTTTGAAATCCAATTTGGGCTAGATTATTCATAGTGCTTTTCTCATAAGAATCTCAGTGGCTTCTTCTACTCTCCCTTGATTAAATGACACATGAATGAAATCAAGCAAAGCATTTGGGAAGTTCGGTATACTTGGAAAGAGCAGTGAATTTGGATTTGGGCTTGGATTCCAATCCCAACCGTTCTTGTTCTTCTTGTTCTTCTTCTTGTTCTTCTTCTTGTTCTTCTTGTTCTTCTTCTTCTTCTTCTTCTTCTTCTTCTTCTTCTTCTTCTTCTTCTTCTTCTTCTTCTTCTTCTTCTTCTTCTTCTTCTTCTTCTTCTTCTTCTTCTTCTTCTTCTTCTTCTTCTTCTTCTTCTTCTTCTTCTTCTAATTCTTCTTCTTCTTCTTCTAATTCTTCTTCTTCTTCTTCTTTTTTTTTGAGGCTGGGGTTAAGTGACTTGCCCAGGATCACGCAGCTAGGAAGTGTTAAGTGTCTGAGACCAGATTTGAACTCAGGTCCTCCTGAATTCAGGGCTGATGCTCTATCCATTGCGCCACCTAGCCGACCCCTATTATTATTATTCTTAATAACAATAATAATCACACTGTGTTTTAAGATTTAGAAAAATGTTTTATCTATTAATTCATTTGATGTGGCATTGTGGTCATCCCCATTTTACAGATGAGGAACCTGAAGCTGGGAGTGGTTGGGAAAAGAGGAAAGAGCACTCTGGGGTGCTGAACTAGAACTGAAGTTCTAGTTCAGATTTCACCTTTAATGCCTACTATGTGTGGGACATTAGACAACTGTCCTAATTTCATTGTGTCTCAGTTTCCTCATCTGTAAAATTAAAGAATTGGACAAGATGAAATTGAGATTTCTTTCAGGTCTAAAACTATGATCTTAAAATGCTCTGGCTTTTGGAGATCCAAGAGAAAAAAGAAATAATTCTAACTTTGTCATGCTATGAACTATGGAAAATATAGAAGCCAGGTGCTGCAGTGGTTATAATGTTGGACATGGAGTCAGGAAGGTCTCAGTGCAAATGTGGCCTCAGACACTTACTAGCTGTGTGACTCTGGGTAAATAAGTCACTTAATGTTGTTAGTCTCAGTTTCTTCAGTTGTAAAATGGGGATAATAATAGTGTCTGTCTCCCAGGTTGTTGGGATATTTGTAAAGCATTTAGGACAGAGCCTGACACATAGTAGGTGCTATATAAATGCTAGTTATTATTAGTAAAACATGCCATTTGAATTTATTAAATGAAGCAATGAAGAATTCTGAGCCTATATATCTTAAATTAGGTGATTCAACACCAGACCTGGACTCAGGAATAATCATCTTTCTGAATGCAGATCTGGCCTCAGATACTCACTAAATGTATGACTCTGAGCAAGCCACTTTACCCTGTTTGCCTCAGTTTCTTCATCTTTAAATGAACTGGAAAAGGAAACAGCAAACTACTCCTGTATCTCTGCAAAGAAAACTCCAAAAGTGATCATACTGAGGTTGCTCCCAGATATTTCTTTTAGCTCTATTGTTATCTCTGTGGGAGATTCTGATGGTCACCACATCCCAGTTGTGTTGTAGAAGCAGATCCTATCTCAGGCAAAATTTGTCTCTTCAATATGGCCTAAGAATCACTGATTCCTCCAGGGTGCCCAACAGAAATTCTGGAGAATATGCTTAGCCTGGGGCCGTCTCCCCATCACCAAAAGTCAGCTTCTAGACCTTACTTAAAAAGAACAGAAAAATCACCCTTAATCTAACCTATGTCTAAAATATTCTAAATTTCAAATTAGTGTATTTATTGTACATGTTTAAAAATCTCTACATATATATATATATACATGTGTGTGTATATATATATATATGCATATATATATGTATATAATTTTATTTTTATCCTTACAACAATCCCCAGAGGTAGGTACTGACATTATTCTCATTTTATAGTTGAGGAAACTGAGCACAGGGCTTAAGTGACTTGCCCAGGGTCACATAGTTAGTATCTGATGTCAGATTTTGATTCCTTCCGCTCCAAATCCAGAACTCTATCTATTGTACTATCTCACTTCTTTATTTTATGTATTGACCTGACTATCTTATTCCATCAGTGGCCAAATGGGATTGGCCTATACTAAACTATTTAAATTCATTCAAAACTAATCAAAGCCTGACATGAGAAAAGAGCGTTGTTAGGAATACAAAATACTATGTCACAAACATCATTATGTAATGGAAATGGCATGGTATGTGGAGTTAAAGTTCAAATTTTGGCTCTATGATATTAATAAGTCTATGTCAGCTTTGAAGTTTATTTCCATTGGAGTAACCTATGATCCTGTGCATTATTGCATTCTATTTAGCATTTTTATCAATGATTTGAATAAAACTTAGATGATAGAAAACTAATAGGTATAACCAGGATGACAGAGTCACAATTAGAATTAGAAAAAAGCTCAAGAGACTAGAATGTTGGACTAGTCAGTAAAATGGAATTCAATAGGGATAAATGTTAAAATCTTCCACCTAGGTTCAAATAATAAATTTCATAAGTACAACATTAAGGGAGGTATGATTAGATTGTAGTATATTAGAAAAAGTCTGGAGGTTCTAGTGGACTATAAGCCCAATATATAATTAATGTAATATGGCTACCCAAAATCCCCAATAACTAATATAATATTAAATTAGGTAGTGCAGTAGATAGTGTCATGCCTAAAATCAGGAAGACTCATCTTCCTGAGTTCAAATCCAGCTTCAGACAATTATTAGCTGTGTGACTTTGGGTAAGTTTCTTAATCCTATTTGCCTCAGTTTTCTTATCTGTAAAGTGAACTGGACTAGGAAATGGCAAACCACTTCAGTATCTTTGCCAAGAATACCCCAAATAGGGTTACAAAGAGACAGATAATACTGAAAGACTGCAGGAAAAGATGTGGTGACCACCTTTGACTCTAAAATTCACTACAAATCCTCCCAGTTTCTATCTTTCTTCAATACTAGTAGAATTTTGAATGGTCTTGAGTCATTGTCATGATTCCATTGACCATTTATAGATAGGTCATATACAAAAGGCACGAAGAGAAAATATAAAGAGATAGAATCGAATGGGAGATTTAGATGAGAAGAGGATCCCCATAAGTTTGCATGATTCCAATGGTCCTCTGTCATCCCAAGTTGTCCTTTGTGACTTTCTATATAAATGATCTAGCTGAATCATCTCCCTATTCAAATTCTTAAAAGCTGTGTATGATCTTGGATAAATCTTTGCTTTCCTCTGAGTCTTAGTTTACTCCTTTGCAAAATGAGCAGGTTGGAATAGATATTATCTGAGACCTCTTAGTTGATTCAATGATCAATAAAGTCACTCCTAATTCTATTTAGGAGCACCTCTGTTCAGGGGTCTCAAGATACAGTCAGTGAATTTCCATAGTCAAGCTATTTAGAATAAAGCATCCCAACTTCATTTTCTCTCTCTCCTTCTCATGCTAGTTAAGAAGTCCTCCTGGACATCCCTGATCCATGAAACCATATCCTTCTCATATAAGGAGAGTCTGCATCACCTGAAGGCAACTTGTGCACTCACAAACCAGTGTGTTAGGAACAAAATTTTGAGAAAATTGAGGTGAACTAAAGCTTTTAACAAAGGAATAGACAGACTGATTTGAAAAGTCTAGAACTCTTCCCCTTCTTCATGTTTTTTTTTTTTTTTACCATCTCTGTCTTTGCTCTTCACTTTGCCCCTTCCTCCCTCCCTTTCTTTCTCTTTCTTTCTCTCTGTATCTAATGTGTCTCTCTCCCCCTCTCTTTCCATAATCTTCTCTTTCTTTCTTTTTGTCTCTTTTTCTCTTAAGGGCAAGGTCCGTTTCTGTCTTTGATTTATCAAAACTTATCTTCACAAAATCTCCATTGTTTAGTTTAGTGCCTGCATGCAGCAGGCACTTAATAAATGCTAGGTAAATGAATAAATGAATGAATTCTCTATGAATTGCTATGTAAATTTGTTTTTAAAACTATAGTTGGGTACTTATGACAGAACTAGAGCCATAGAGGATCACTTAAAGCCATTGGGATCCATCAAACAGTTTCTAATGTAAATACTTTTTGCTTCTCTTCTCTTTTCCACCCTTTCTCTGTCCTTTTCTCCCTTCCTTTTCTGCTAACCCATTCCATTGTTTTCCTTTTCCTCTGGCTAAGTCTTCCAGTAGCTTCTGCCTAGTATGAGTCTGCTTTCTGTTTGGGGAACCCTACAGGTTTGGGGAACCCCAACCAGGATTTCAGGGAGAGGAGAGAAGCTTCTTTGCAGGCCATATCCTCCTCAGCATCTATCACGTTAGCATCATTTGTCTAAATGTAGGCAATACCACTTTGGCTAAAACCTCACTTATCCATTCAGGAGAAAACTCCACTATTGTACAAAGAAGAAGGCATCTGAGGCCTTTCTAGGCTTCAGCTTTTTCCTTTTCTGCTTTCTACATCTCTTTCCATTTACCCCTTATCTGTACCTCAGTCATCCAATATCTTTCCACCCTATCTCCTACCCCCAGTTCTGCCTGTTTAATTGAACATATATTTATTAAATTTTTGTTATATGTTAGGCTTTAGCAGAGATAACAAAGCTAAAACATAGTTCATGCTCTCTTAGAGGTCCCAGTCTAGTAGGAAAGATAAGATAGGTATGCAGAAAAGCACATATTGGCTCCTGAAAGTAAGTACAAAAGAAAGAGTCATACAAAGTACTATTATAAATTGGAATAAAGAACTCATCCTCAGCTGGGGATGGGGTAGGGAGGGATTAGGCAGAAAGGAGTACTTACTTGACTTGAGACTTCAAGGATGGGAAAATAAGTAGAGGTGGGGGTGAAGGTAAAGGAAGAGAGAGCTATAGGATTGAGTTTATTCCAGGCAAGGAGGCAAGGATATAGAAGTGGGAGACAGTAAGATAAGATGTTTTATTATAATCCTTATATATTTGAAAAATTAATGTTCTCTCTCCCCAACTGAAAAAAGCAAAATATATAATAATAGCTTTTTATTTTCAAAATACATGTAAAGATAGTTTTCAGTGTTCACCCTTGCAAAATCTTGTGTTCCAAATTTTTTCTCTCTCACTTAGACAGCAAGTAATCCAATATAGATTAAACATGTGCGATTCTCCTAAACATATTTCCACATTTATCAAGCTGCACAAGAAAAATTAGATCAAAAAGGGAAAAATAAGAAAGGAAAAAAGTAAGAAAACAATGACAAAAAAGGTAAAAATACTATGTTGTTATCCATATTTGGTGTTTTTGATGCAGATGGCTCTCTCCATTGCAAGACTATTGGAATTGGCTTGACTCACCTCATTGTTGAAAAGAACCAGTTCCTTCAGAGTGGATCATCACATAATCTTGTTGCTGTTTATATTGTCTTCCTGATTCTGCTCATTTCACTCAGCATCGATTTATATAAGTTTTTCCAGGATTTTCTGAAATCAGCCTGCTTATCACTTCTTATAGAACAATAATATTCCATTATGTTCATATTTCATAACTTATTCAGTCATTCCCCAACTGATGGACATCCATTCAATTTCCAATTCCTTGCCACTACAAAAAAAGCTGCTACAAGCATTTTTGCACATGTGGGTCCTTTCCCCTCTTTTATGATCTTTTTGGAATACAGACCCAGTAGTGATATTCCTGGATCAAAAAATAAACAGTTTTGTAGCCCTTTGGGCGTAGTTCATGGTTCATTTCTTTTAAAAAAATTAGTAAAATATCAACAGACCTGAATATTTCCAATACAAAGAAGACCAAAAAAGGAATCTTTCACATACATCTTGCTTATCATGTAAATTAAATTTAATACGATCAACTTTGCCCTGATTGTTCATGTTCTTCTCTCTCTAGTCTCCTTGGTGTATTCTTAAAATGTTTTGTTGTATCTTTTACTTTCTTCCTTCTTGTTTTTGAATTTTTATTTCTCCTAATTAGCATTTGCCCCAAATGAAAGCCATTACTTGTAATAAAAGTATGGCCAAGCAAAACAAATTTACAAGTTTATGTTGTGACATTCATGTAGAGAAAAATATGTCTGACACCTATAGTTCATTACTCCTCCACAAACAGGTGACTGCCATTTTTTTTTAAAGCAATCTTGTATAATTGTCTTTGGACATTGCATTAATCAGAGTTTTAAAGTTGTTTATCTTTATGATATTGTAATCATTGTAGTAATAGTTTTCTTGATTTTGTTCATTTCTCTTTGAAAAAGTTTATATAAGTTTTTTGCAGGTTTTTCTGAATATATTCCTTTTGTAATTTCTTAGGACAAAATATTGTTTAGTGATATTCAAATACTATCATTTGTTCATTCATTCCCCAATGGAGGGCATCCACTTTGTTTCCAAGTTTTTGCTACCAGAAAAAGTGCTTTGATAAGTGTTTTTGTGCATATGGATTCACATCTTCTTTAATCTCTTTGTGCTAAAGATCTAGCAGTAGTGTCAATAGGTCAAAGGATGTAAAGATAGTTCAAAACTGATTTCCTAAATGCCTGGACCAATGAATAGCTTCATCAAAAGGGAATTAATGTGCTTGTCTTCTCACAGACCTTTGAAAATTCCCATTGTTACCTTTTTTTTTTTTTTTTTTTTTTTGGTCTTCCTTGCCAATCTGAGAGATGTAAGTTTGAGCCTTGATGTTGTTTTAATTTGTATTTTTCTTTTATTATTTGTGATTTGGGGAATTTTAAAATTTGTCCATTTATTTGGCTTTTTTTCTTTTGAGAAGATTTTTATATCCTTTGACCATTTTTCTGTTGAGGAAATAGCTCTTTTTAATATTTTTGTATCGGTTTCCTACTTTTTTTTTACTTTATCAATTTTTCCAACTTTAGTTGGATATCAGACTTCAAAACTTTTTCCAGCTATTTTTCCTACTTAATAGTTTTCCTTCTGTTCTAAATGTGATGATTTTGTTTATTCAAGAACCTTTCTGTTTTATATAATTATAATTGTCCATTTTATCTCTCATGATCCTCTCTATTCAACAACGGCCAGAATTTATAGATTCATTGACATATTCTCAAATCAAATGATCAAATGATTTCTTTGCAGAAAAAAAATTATAACAGATTTCATCTGGAGAAGAAATAAAAAAATAAAGCTTCAAGAGGAATAATGAAAAAAATTGAATCTGAGAATATGCACAGTTTTATACTCTTTTAGGTATAGTTCCAAACTGCTCTCCAGAATGATTGGCTCAGTTCACAACTCCACCAACAAGTATTATTGTTTTTCATCAGTGAAACTTACTCATTTGGGATTTTCTTGGCAGAGACTGGAGTGGTTTACCATCTCCTTCTCCAGCTCATTTTACAGATGACTAAACGGAGGCAAACAGGGTTAAGTGACTTGCCCAAGACTGTGCACCAGTAAGTGCCTGAGTCGAATTTTTTATTCAGGAAGTTGTCTTCCTTTTTTCTATTGTACTTTGGTCTGTCTCAGCCCCAGAGGTACACCTGCTTTTGTATGTATGCCTCTGGAGTTTTGATCAGAACTTTTCTTGTTCTTTCAAAAAGCCTGCTTGTAGGCCCAGAATTCTACTTAACTCTCCCCGCAGTGATTTAGTGTCTGTTTTCCCATATCTCTCCAACAGTTGTCATTTTTCTTTTCTCTCATATTAATCAATCTGATAGGTATGAAGTGATATCTCAGACTTATTTTAATTTGCATTTTACTATTCAATAGTAATTAAGAGCATTTTCATGACTATAGTTTTTATTTTTTCAATCTGACATCATATCCTTTCACCATTTATCAGAGAACGACTTATATTAAAAACTTGACTCAGTTCTCTCTCTATATAAAAAATGAGATCTTTACTTGTAAAAAAAAAAATCTCCCCCATTTTTTTGCTTTTATGCTTAGCAGCATTGGTTTTGTTTGTGCAAAAATCTTTAATATAATCAAAATTATCCACTTTGCATGTTGTAATTCTCTTTATCTCTTATCTAGTCATACAGTTTTACTTTATCTATGGATGTGACTGTAACATGCTCCCCTAACTTGCTATTGTATCACCTTTTTTGTCTATATCATGTACCCATTTTGACTTTATTTTGGTTTATGGTGTAAGATGTTGGTTCAAACCTAGTTTTCACCAAATTGCTTTCCAGTTTTCCTAGAAGTTTTTGTCAAATAGTGAGTTTTTGTCCCCAAAGCTGGGGCCTTTTTATTTATCAAACAGTATGACTATGGTCATTTACTCTTGGGTATTGTACATCTAATCTAGTTTATTTATTATCATTCTATTTCTTAGCCAGTACCAATTTGTTTTGATAAAGATCACTTTGCAATACAGTTTGAAATCTGGTATGGTTAGACAATCTTCTTTCATATTTTTTCATTAATTCTCTTGACATTTAAAATCTTTTGTTTTTCTGGCTAAATTTTTTTTTTCTAATCTTGTAAAATTATTGTTTTGGTAGCTTAGTATTTCAGCATTTAATGTAATTTTGAATGGGAACATGTTTTTCTATTCTCCTCTTCTGACTTTTATGTGTAATATATAGAATGGCTGCTGAATTTTGTAGGTTTATTTTATGTCTGTCTACTTTACTAGTTATTAATAGTTTCAACTAATTTTGCAGTATTCTTTAAAGTAGTATCAAGAAACCATTATATCATTTGTTAAAAAGTGTTCATTTTTTTCTCTTAATTGCTTATGATACTCCCTCAATTCTTTCCTTTTTCTACTCTTATTGCTACAGTCTTTACTTACAACTGATGATCTTGGAAAGCCTTTGACTGTTTCTCCATTACAAATGATGCCAATTCTAGATTCAGATAGACATTTTTTACTATGTTAAGGAAAGATCTACTAATGCCTTCTACTGTTTTCAGCATGAAAGGGTGCTATATTTTGTTTAAAGTTTTTTCTATTTCTATTGGTAGCCTTATATTTTATTCTTAATTATTAATATGATTTATTATATACAGTTTTCTCATTATTGAATCAACTCTTCATTCCTAGCAAAAACAAAACCAGTGCTTCATCTTTCAAAAAATATGTTTCTGTGGCCTCCTTGCATACTTATTTACATATGCCTTTGTATATCCTTTGGAACACTGATCTCTAGTTTTCAATCCCAATTCCCTACCTTAGGTATCAGGACAGTATTTGTCTCATAAAAAAAAACGGCCTGGTAGTATACTATCTTTCTCTATTTTTGCAAACTGTGTAAAATTGGACAATTATTATTTGGATATTTAATAGAATCTACTTGTAACCCATCTAATCTTGAAATTTTTTTGTTTTTGTTTTCCCCTTGGGAATTTTTTTAATAGCTTATTCAATTTCTTTTTCTAAAATTGAGTCATTAAATGTTCTCTTTCTTATTCTAATAATATAAGTATTTTGATAAATATTCATGTGCTTAATTTATACATTTTGCTGTTATGTAGTTGGACAAAATAGTTTTTAATAATTTATTTTATTCACTCATTATTTGTTTGATTTTCACATTTTCATTTTTGTTATTGACAATTTTTTTTTGCTTTTTATTAATTTAACTAATTGTCTACTTTATTAGCTCTGTTTTAAAATTCTAGTTTTACTTAGCATTTCAATGTGCTTTTGTTTTCAAATTTATCTCCTTTTTGATTTTTAGAATTTCTATTTTTATAGTTTGTGGAGTTTTTTATTTGCTGCTTTTCTACATTAATTTTTTTTTTATTAGCAGGCCAAAGTAAATGATCTTTTGAAAGTATTTAGAGATGTTTTTCCTTAAAGAAAGTTTGGCTGTATTCTCAAAAGTTTTACTATATTGTCTTATTCTACAGTTTCCTTTGACAAATTTTTTACGTATTATTGATTTTTGCTTTGACCTATCAATTCTTTAAGGATTATTTAATCAACATTTAAGCTTAAATCCTTTCTTCACAGGGAATTTATTAATATATACTTTATTATTTTGTGATCAGTCAAAAGTACATTTAATATTTCTGCTTTTCTATATTTGTGGGGGATAAAGGCAATTAGGATTACATGACTTGTACAGTATCACCCAGGTACTAAGTGTTAAGTGTTACGTGTTTGAGGCACCCAAGTCCTCCTAATTTCAGGGGTGATGCACTATGCATTAGGGGCACTATCTAGCTGCCCCTTTTTTCTAGATTTGTAATCTGGTTCTTAGACCCAAGTGTACCTAATTTTTACAAAGGTGCCATGCACAGCTGAGAAATATTTATTTTTTATTTCCACTCAATAATAGAGATCTATCATATCTAACTTTTCTAAAATTCTATCCTAAATGTTCTATTGTTTTATTATTAGACTTGTCTAGGACTGAAAGGGAAAACTGAGTTTACAAATGTTATAATTTTGCTATTAATTTTCCTTTATAACTATTTCAATAATCTCATGACTGGTCTTCCTGCTTCAAGTCTCTTCCCCTTCCAGCTGTTTTTCATATAACTAATTAGCTGAATTATCTAATATCACTTCTTTTTATTTAAAAATCTTCAGTGATTTTTGTATTATCTCTAGTGTCAAATACTAGGATTTAAAGCCTCCATAGTCTTGCTCCCATCTATGTTCCAAATTTATTTCATATGCAACCTATATTCCAGACAGTCTGCTCTAATTGAATTTGATATTTCATTATCTGGAATGGTGACTTTGCCCAGATATCCTTTATGTCTGGAATGTTTTCTCTCCCTTTCTCTGCCTCATAGGGTCTCTGACTTCCTTCAAAATTCAGCTGAAGGTTTGTCTTCTACAGGAAGCTTTTAGTGATTTCTCCCCAATCCCAATTTGTAGTGCACTCTTTTTTTTTTTTTTTAAATGGTATTTTATTTTTCTAAATACATGTAGAAAATAGTTTTCAACATTCATTTTTGTAAAAATTTGTGTTTCAAATTTTTCTCCCTCCCTCCCTTACCTTACTTCCCCAAGACAGCAAGCAATCTAATATAGATTAAATGTGTGCAATTCTTTAAAACATATTTCCATATTTGTCATATAATACAAGAAAAATCAGACCAAAAGGGGAAAAAAACCAAAAAAGCAAAAGCAAAGAAACAAATAAAAGTGAAAATACTATTTTTCAATCACATTTAGTCTCCATAGTACTTGCTCCATGCGCAGATGGCATTTTCTATCCCAAACCTTTTGGAATTATCTTGGATCACTGCATTGCTCAGAAGAGCTAAGTCTATCATAGTTAATCATCACATAATCTTGTTACTATGTACAGTGTTCTCTGATTCTGCTCACTTCAGTGAGCATCAGTTAGTGTAGGACTTTCCAGGCTTTTCTGAAATCAGCCTGTTCATCATTTCTTATATAACAATAATAATTGGAATAATGAAATAATATTCCATCGCATTCATATACCATAACTTATTTATCATTCCTCAACTGATAGGCATCTACTCAATTTCCAGTCCCTTGCCATGTAGTGTATTCTGTCTAAAACTATCTTTTATTTTCTTTACTTTGCACATATTTTAGTTACTTATATATGTACATATTGTTCCACCTTCTTCTTCTTTTCCAGTAGAACAAAAGCTCTTCAAGGGCAGGAATAATTTCATTTTAATCTTTGTCTCTTATCAGTTACTTTCTTGTGTAGTCCTGCAAATTCCTTGTATAAATGATTTTCAGGTCCTTAAATATTTGTTGTTATTTGGTTACTTCAGTCATATTTGACTTCATGATCCAATTTGGGGTTTTCTTGGCAAAGATACTGGAGTGGTTTGCCATTTCCTTCTCCAGCTCATTTTCAGATAAGGAAACTGAGGGAAATGGGGTGAAATGATTTGCCCAGGGTCACACAACTAATAAGTGTCCACATCCAGATTTGAACTCAGGCAGATGAATCTTCCTGATGCCAAGTTGGATACTCTATTCACCATATCACTCAGCTGCCCCTAGCTGCAATTTTAGAGTATTGCCTTGAGCATGAAGAGACTAAGAGGTATGTTAAAGGTCACAAAACCAGCTTATGTCAGAGACAGAATTTGAACCCATTTTCTTTCTTTTTTTTTAAAGCTTTTTATTTTTCAAAACACATGCATGGATAATTCAACATTAACCCTTGCAAAAACTTATGTTCCAATTTTCCTCCTTTTCCCCCACCTTATCCCCTAAATGGTAATAGTTTAATATATGTTAAACATGGTAGAAATATGTTAAATACAATATATGCATACATATTTATACAATTATCATAGCTATCTTGCTATGTTGCTTGAAAAATCAAAGTGGAAAACATGAAAGAAAATAAAATGCAAACAACAACAAAAAGAATGAGAATTCGGGGCAGCTAGGTGGCGCAGTGGATAGAGCACCAGCCTTGAATTCAGGAGGACCAGAGTTCAAATCTGGGCTCAGACACTTAACACTTCCTAGCTGTGTGACCCTGGGCAAGTCACTTAACCCCAACCTGGGGGGGGGGGGAAATAAAGAAAAAGAAAAGAATGAAAATTCTATGTTGTAAACCACATTCAGTTCCCACAGTCCTTTCTCTGGATGTAGATGTCTCTCTTCATCACAGGATCATTGGAATGGGGCAGCTAGGTGGGTCAGTGGATAGAGGACCAACCCTCAAGTCAGGAAGACCTGAGTTCAAAAGTAACCTCAGATACTTAACACTTCCTAGCTGTGTGACCCTGGGAAAGTCACTTAACCTCAATTGCCTCAGGGGAAAAAAACACAAGATCATTGGAGCTAGTCTGAATCATCTCATTGTCGAAGAGAGCCGAGGCTGAGTACAATTATCTCCTGTGAACCCATGTTTTCTTGATTCTAAAGCCAGTTCTTTATTTACTTTGCCAGGCTCTCTCTAATATCAAATTAAGTACAGAATATCATAAAGTCAAATTAAAAGCAAGAAGAATAATAAGGGTAGGGAGGAGATTGGCCAAAACTATAAAAGGTGTTTCTTAAACTGTGATCTTAAGGAAGCTAAGAACTCTGTGAAGTGGAGGTGAAGAGGGAGTACATTCCAAAAATTGTTTGCTTGGTTTTTTCTTTTCTTGTACTTTTTTTTCCTCTTTTGTTCTGTTTTTTGTTTTTTTTTTTTTTTCACAGAATGATGTATATAGAAATATGTTTAGAAGAATTGCACATGTTTAACCTATATTGGATTGTTTGCTATTTTGGGGAGGGGGGAAGGGAGAAGAGAGGGAGAAAAATTTGGAACACAAGGTTTTGAAAAGGTGAATGTTGAAAATAATCTTTGTATGTACTTGGAAAAATAAATACTATTAAAAATTTTAAAAAGCAAAAATTAAAAATTATTTTTAAATGCATCTGGGAAAAAATAAAATACTAATTTTTTAAAATGGCATGTAGAAATCAATCATGAAAGCCTTTAGATTCCCAATTGAGAATTTTGAATTTTTTCCCAGAGGTAATAGGGAACCTTTGAGGATTTGCTGGATGGAGAACTGTTCCCTTTTCATTTCTGTGGCTATCCTGGCTAGATATATTCAAAATCTGAATGAAACTGGTTTGTATTTGAATCTCCTGTTCTGGTCTTGCCTTCCAGGCTTTGTCTATCAACTATCTTCATTATTATCATTTTTGCTTTGTGTGAACAATTTTTGAAGTTGGGATATCCTTCATTCTTGCCACATTACATCTTCTTTTCCCAAAGTATATTTCTTACATTGCATGCTTTCCTCTGATTCCTTTGCATAGCTTCTTTTTAAAGAAAAGGAGCATTCACATCCACACATACCTCTTCTATTGCCCTATAAGTGATACTCCTTAAATTCTTCATAGACTGTGGGGGTCCAAGTCTCAAACTTTATGAAAACATTAATATGAAATTGGAATCTAAAACATATCTTTGTCCCTGGGAGAACTCTGAAGTCATTATAAGAGCTTTGCAATTCCCCAAAGGAATCTACTCAGTTTTCTTCCCTCTTAATTGTCAGCTCAACTCATGACCTATTTGTAAATATGTATGTATGTGTGTAAGTGAGTAGTTGTGTATAGTATCCCAAAAGTGGTCTTAAGCTTTAATAAATTATATGTAACTTTATATAGATAGACACATACCTATAAATATATATATATATGTATGTAGACAGATACATGGATATATATCCTTTCTCTAAATTGTATATATTAGATGTTTAATAAGCATAGGGTTATTTGATTTGAAGTTATCCACTTCAAAATTATAGAATAAACTTCAGAATATTAAATAAGTTTTAATAACTTCAAACCATAAAGAGATTTTTGAGATACCCCATATACACATAAATACACATGTAAATATGTTGGCAAGTATATACTTATATATGTGTATATATAATATATGGATAGACATACATGTATATGTGTGTAGATAAATATATAACTAGATCTAAATATGTATGAGTAGACAGATACATATATGTAAATATAGGTAGCTACACATATGTATAAACAGGAAGATGAATAGCTATATGCATGTGTAAATAAATATACAAGCATGTAGATGAATATACAGATAGACAGTGTATATAGATATAGATAGATAAATAGACACATGCAGATGTAGGTGAATATATATATATGTAACTATGCAGATATATGCATATAAAGATACACATATATAGAGATAAGTAGGTAAACATACATATTATAAGTGAATTATATATGAATCTGTAGATAAAGAGATATATTTATATGTAAATGGAAAGATGCATAGTTAAACTCTGTGGTAGATATTGTTATTCAGTCATTTCAGTCATGTCCAACTTTTCATGATCCCATTTGAATGGTGGTGGTTGTTGTTTTTTGGCAAAGATACCAGAGTGATTTACCATTTCCTTCTCCAGCTCATTTTATAGAAGAGGAAACTGAGGCAAATGGGGAGAAGTGACTTGTCCAGGGTAACATAAGTTTCTGAGGTCAGATTTGAATTCAGGTCTTCCTGACCAGGTCTGGCATGCTGAGCCTTCCAGCTGTCTCAAGTTATATATAGTTGATACTTAATATGAGGTTATTGAATTGGAAATTATTTATATCAAATACATAGCATAAGTTTCATAATATTAAGGATAGATTAATAGTTAACATGTTAATAAGAATTAAGGTATGTCATGGTGTAACTGAAATACTTCTGGATCTGATAGCAAAGGAAATGAGTGTGAATCTTAGCGAGGCTTCTTATTGCACATGTACAAATCATTTGATCTCCAAGAGTTTCCATTTTCTTTTCTGCAAAATGAAGGTGCTGGATTAATTGACCTTTGAAGTCCCTTCCAGCCCTAGATTTATATGATCATGGTTTCAAGGCACATCCCCACCTTTTGGGGATCACATTAAGACCATCTCTTATAAGATGTTTATTTGAGTTTCAATCAGAGATAGGACAGCTGGCTGGGTGAATCATTGATCCAGCTGCCATACCTTATACTCTTATGGAAATAGGAGCGCCCACCAAAAATCATTCACTCTTCCTCTATAGCCATCATAAGCCACGTCTTTCTGCTTATAGTACGTTTGCTTCTGACCCCCACCATACAATTGAGACATTAAGAACTTAGAAAAAGTTCCTGAAGAGGGCAGCTGGGTGGCACAGTGGCTGGAGCACCAGCCCTGAAGTCAGGAGGACCTGAGTTCAAATCTGGTCTCAGATACACACATCTTTTGTCTGATTATTGCTTTTATTCTTCCCCCTTCTCTATCCCTCAGTTTCTTCATCTGCAAAATGAGAGGATTAGACTAAAGCAGGAGTGCTTAACTCTTTTTTTTTAATGGACCTTTGGGCAGACTGGTGAAGCACATAGACTCATTCTAATATCATTTTTAATGCATAAAATACATAGTCTTATAAAGAAAGCCAGTTAAATGGAAATACAGTTCTCAAAATATTTTAAAAAATACATTCAAGGACACTAGGTTAAGAACTCTAAGACTAGAAGTAGCTAAGTTCTTTCCTTTACATTTTTATAGAAATAGTACTCTACAACATTGACTATCTAACTTTTTGGTTTAAAGGTATTGAGCATACTCAAAGAACTTTTGTTTATGTAGGTCATATCTATTTATAAATATTAGAAATTTAAATGTTTTAATGTTATTATAACAATGGTTTGGACCTGAAAGGGTCTCTTGACAAAATTTTGAGAACCATACTTCTAGGGTAAGAAATATGCCTTCTATTTCTTTGCTTTTTCCCCTTAGTGCTTAACATAAAGCTAAGCATACAGTAATGCAATAAATGCTATCCTCTGACTGAAAGGAGGAGAAAGGAATAAGCATTTATGCTATGATATGGACATACCTATTATCAGCCAGGCATAAGGACAAGGTCCAAGGCTAACTGTTTTTACAAATATCTCATTTGGTCTCCAGACAACCCTGCAAAGTTGGCATTACAAATTAAATAATTCAAATGGTTTACCTGTGGGATCTGAGTTGAAGGTATTAACCCTTCCTTTGGCATCTAACTTTCCTAAAAGTTGCCAATCACGGCTCAGGTTGGCATCTGTTGAATGGGCAGCATTAACCATGTTACTAACAGATTGCTGTGGATTCTGGTCCTACCAGAGGAGGCTCTGAGAACAGCGAGTTAATGAAAAGCAATGTCTTGTAATGGAAATAATAATGGAAATTTTAATTTTGATTTTAATGCCTACTATGTCACACTAAGCAAGTTACTTTGTCTTTGGGTACCTCAATTTCTTCAATTAGACTAGTTTATCTCTGAGATCCCTTCCAGCTCCCAGGATCATGAATTGGGAGTTCACTGGGTAGAATGGGAGCAAGATGGGAGGGGAAAAGGACAGGATTAACACAAGATGTCGAAGACAGTGATCTCTCTATTCTTAAAGAACTTATAGTTAAACTGGGGAGATAATCCATGTATCTCTGAAATGAATGAAAAAAGAGCTAGTGTCCAAAAGAGTACAAATCAATATAAAGTTAAGTATAGATAAAGGACCCTTGATTTCATTGATTTCAGAGATCTCCCAGTTGAGAAGATTCCTTCTATCAATGCAGAAGAACACCTTTCATTCAACTTCCTTTCTTAGTTTTTAAAACTGAGAATTTAAGTCCAAGGTCACTCAGCCTGGTATGTGTCAGAGGAAGGATTTGAACTCAGGTCTTCCTGCTTGGTTCTCTACTACTCCATGCTGCCTCTGTATGTGGATATAGAGAAATTTAGGCATAAAAATCACAGGGATATATCCTAAGGAGTCCTGGCCTTGAAGTCAGAAAATCTAAGTTCTACTTAATTTGTCTTTGTGTCATTAGTGCCTTTTATATGGGTACTTTATAAGTTTTGAGTTGAATTGAAATGTCTGACATTGAATAGCCACTTTTCACCCTTAGTTTTCTCACCTGTAAAATGGGAATAATAATAGTACTTGCCTCATAGTGTTATTGTGAGGATAAAATGAAATAGTATATATAAAAACTTTATAAACTTTAGTATGCTATAAAAATGCTAGCCATTATTATTATAGGGTCCTAGAATATAAAAAAAAATTGCTCATATACATTTGGCTAAGTCAGCACTTTTGCTGTGCTATGTTTTCCATAAAAAGTGTTTCCCCACTGCCTCACTGCCTGTTATATCCTGAATCATTCCTTATGCTGGTTCTCTTTGTTTCTCCTCTTCAGCCATACTTATTGAAAAGCAGCACTTCTGTCAATACTAAGAAAAAAAGATCTAGGGAATCAAATAGAACTTTAAGTAACCTAGCATCCTAGCTCAGACAGGAAGAGGCAGAAACTCAAAGGACCTTCCTTCTAGACAGTGTGATTATCCCATGATGAAAGGCAGAAGCCTTTCACATGATGGAGCTAGTGGAAAGTGCATTGTACCTGAAATAAAACTCTTAAGATAAACTCCTAAGTCTAAGACTTATTAGCTGTAGGATCATAAACAATCTCAAATCTCACATTTCTCAAGTATAAAATGGGGATGATAATAGCTATTTCCCAGAGATGTTTTAAGAACCCAGTGAAATAATATATATAATGTGCTATATAAACATTATCTTATTTTTCTTATTTTTATATAATAGTATTTTATTTTTCCCAAAATACATAATGAGAAAATTTTTAGTATTCATTTTTATAAGATTTGAGTACCAAAGTTTTCACCCTTTCATTCTCCTTCCCCTCCTGTCTTCTAAGAAAGTAGGCAGTATTACTGGGCTTATATCCCAAAGAGATTTTAAAGAAGGGAAAGGGACCTGTATGTGCAAGAATGTTTGTGGCAGCCCTCTTTGTGGTGGCTAGAAACTGGAAACTGAGTGGATGTCCATCAATTGGAGAATGGCTGAATAAATTGTGGTATATGAATGTTATGGAATATTATTGTTCTGTAAGAAATGACCAGCAGGAGGAATACAGAGAGGCCTGGAGAGACTTACATGAACTGATGCTGAGTGAAATGAGCAGGACCAGGAAATCATTATATACTTTAACAACAATATTATATATGATCAATTCTGATGGATGTGGCCATTTTCAACAATGAGATGAAGCAAATCAGTTCCAATAGAGCAGTAATGAACTGAATCAGCTACATCCAGAGAAAGAACTCTGGGAGATGACTATGAACAACTACATAGAATTCCTAATCCCTCTAATTTTGTCCACCTGCATTTTGGATTTCCTTCACAGGCTAATTGTACACTATTTTAAAGTCTGATTCTCTTTGTACAGCAAAACAACTGTCTGGACATGTATACATATGTTGTATTTAATTTATACTTTAACATGTTGAACATGTATTGGTCAATCTGCCATCTGGGAGTGAGGGAAGGAGGGGAAAAATTAGAACAAAAGGTTTGGCAATTGTCAATGTTGTAAAATTACCCATGTATATATCTGGTAAATAAAAACAATTAATAAAAAAATTAAAAAAAAAGAAAGTAGGCAGTTTGATTAGTTTATACACATACTATACATGTAAAAACATTTTTTCATATTAATCATTGTGGTGAAAGAAACAGATCAAAAGGAAAAAATAAGAAAGAATAAAGTAAGTAAAAATATCTGCTTTGATCTGCATTCCAAGTCTATCAATTCTTTATCTTGTTATGGATAGTATTTCCCCTTGTGAGTGCTTTGTACCTGTCTTGGGTCATTGTATTGCTGAGAAGAGTCAAGTCATAGTTGATTATCACAGAATGATACCATGATACCATGTTTTCCTGGTTTTATTTATTTCACTTCGCACCAGTTTGTACAAGTTTTCTCAAGATTTTCTGAAATCTGTCTGTTCATTTCTAATTGCACAATAGTATTTCATTACATTTATATATCATATAATAGATGCATGATTTGTTAGGTCAAATATAAGATGAACTCTAGTTATTCAGAGTTAGTAGATCTGAGTTCTATGTATAGTCCCAAGAAAGCCATTTTCTTCTGAGCTTCAGTTAGTTTACTCATCTATAAAGTGGGAACGATAACACTTGTATTACCTAACTTTACAGATTGGTGAATGCTATTTTGCTGGGGAAAATGTATATTAAATGTTTTATTAACAAGAAAAATTATGTAAATGCAGAACCATAGCTGGGAATTTTAGTACTTTGGGCAAGTCTTTTTTAGGTGAAGTGGGAGAATCCTAGTATACTACTCCATATGGGAAACTCCCCCCCTAAAAAAAAAATCAAGGGATACCATAAGATTGCTGTTTAGAAAGCTGATGGACAAGGATTGGGGGAGGAGGATAGATGAGTAAGGGACTATAGAAGAGCTCATCGGGTGTTCAGTCACAGCAGGAAGCTGACATCTGGTAGCTCTTAGTTAAACTAATTCTTCTTGCTAAATAGGTACTAAGCTCAGTTATCTCTACATTGCAGAATTGCAAGTGTTGTCAGTATCCTGCCACAAAGCTCTAATATCCTGGCCCTAGTTACATCTGTATATGAATGTGAGTCATTTCCAGAGTTGGGACAAGACATATATGCTCAGGCAGGGCTTTAAATTGTACTTTCACTCCCATACCATCTGCCAGAAGCTCTGAGCCTTTGCTTTAACACCTGCAACTTGCCTTATCACAAAACAAATGGTCATAGTCTATTGAGAACAGGATTTGATGACATTAAAAACATGTGTATGTGTGTGTTATTTTTTTTTAAAATAAGTGTTTAAAAATCTGTCATTCTTGTATGTTGAACTTTACGTGGCAGCCTAAGCTGCCTAACCCTAGTCCAGAGGCTGGCCATTATCAGGTGGTTTAACCTCACTCCTGGAAAAACACCTCAATAATCTTGCCTTACTAATGGAAAACTAATACTTTGTGGATTATTTGTTAACATTCAATCCACAAAGTCTTTTTTTTTCTTTTAAACAGTGACTTTAAAACTTTGCTATGTTCTTAAGTTTAATCTTTACTATATTTTGAAGCCAAAGTTTATACTCCTCTCCCCCCCAGAGGACTCTCTCTCCAGATTTATGGAAATTCCCTCTATCAATACAGAGCAGCAACTATCCTGCAATTTATAAATTTAGGGAACTTTCCAGGGACATCAATTCATTAAATAATTTGACCTGGATCAAGTATATCAGAGGCAAGACTTAATCCAGGCTTTCCTCTATCAAATATACCATTTTGTCTCTTGTCTAGTCTTATAATAAAAGTAAATAGAGAAAAGATAAATAGTGCATATAAAAACTTACTCTATTGATGAAACATTTCAGGAATACATACATTTTCTTAGTCGTGTATTTCTACACTGAATATTATGATACTTGAACAAAGACATGAGCAGGAGAGAGTGGGGTTAATCTTGGGGAAATTTTCTTGGAGGAGATGAATGGTGAAAAAAATTACAAAGAAGACATTTTAAGTAGGGAGAATGTGGAAAGAAGGGAAACCTTTACAAAGAATGCTTGGACAGGTTGAATAGAAAGCCTATGCTCATAATAATGAGGAATGAGATTGGTGCTGATTGGTACAAAGCTCTGAAGGCTGAGCTAAGGAGTTTGTATTTTCTATAATGGGCAATCACTGTTGCTGTTGTCGTTCATCCTTTATCCTCCAAGATGACCAATGACATCACAAAAGTAATGTCTTGACTTGTGTGTGAATTGAATTTAAGTGAGCAGATCTGTACAAAGTCATCAACTTCACTCTCACTGCAAGTCTGGTGGCAAGACAAAAGTCAAGATGACTGATGATGGTCTCAGAAGCAGTGTATAACCTTGGCCTTTTTAAACTAAGCTCTTTCTCAGGTCTCATTTTGTCTGAGCCAATTCCATTCAGTGTTTAAAGGTTAGGTAAGAATTGAGATAAAAGATGATCTAATTTTCCATTGAAAAAGAATCAGGGAAAGACCCTCAGAGTTTCTGGCCAGAACAAGTGATCGCTGTAAGCTCTGGGGCAGAGAAGAAATTTGACAAAAATCAGTGATGGAGCAAGATTATTATGGTAGTAAAAATAAGAGTGATAGGACGTGGAGAGGTAGAAAGCTAAGAATCACCAAATATCAAAATTGGAAATGATCTTAGACACTACTTATTACTCATTTTCTAGACAGAAGAAGATATTAAGAAAATGAAATTACTTGCTTAAATTCATATCGCTAAGATTCAGATCCAAGCCTTCAAATTGACATCTGGATAGCTTTTTTTTTTTTAATCATTTAGCAGATTGACCATTACAGGAGTCCAGGAGAAAGGAAGGAACCTGGGAATTGTCAAGGGAGAACAAAACTCTAATTAGATTAGGTGGTGGGAAGGAAGAGGTATTTAAAAATAACTTCATGGTTGCTTGCCTCAGGAGCAGGGGGATGCAGGTAGATGAATGAGGCCAGAGCTAGGGATTCATGTAGATTCCAGACAAACAAAGAAATGAAGATATTAGGCCTATTTATCTGTTTTCACCTATATACTTTCAATGATGTGGGAAGAAGATGTCTCAGAGAAAACCCGAGAAGATGGTAGAAATGTACAAAGTGAAGACATTTCCTCCACCAGCTCATTTTACAGATGAGGAAACTGAGGCAAAAAGAATTAAGTGACTTTCCCCAGATCACATGTCTAGTGTTTGAGGCTAGATCTGAGCTCATAAAGATGAGTCTTCCTGACTTCCAGACCTGAAACTCTATCCTTTGTGCATCATCATTTGCTTATTGAACACTTCTAGCTGACAGTTGTAGTATCTCAACTTCAACAGGTCCAAAACTGAATTCTTCTTTCTTCCCTCTTCTGCGCTTTCTTGTTCCTCTCAAGGGTATCAGTTCCTTCCAACCATCCAGGTTCTTTATCTTAAGGTCATCCTTAACTATCTACTCTCATTCATTCTATCTATCCAATCAGTTGCCAATTCTTATAATTTCTTCCTTTATAATATCTCTTCCATTAGTCTTCTTCTCTCTACTCACATAAACACCATCTTGTTCAGGCCCTCTTCATCTCTAGCCTGGAGTACAGCAATAGCCTTCTAACTGATCTCCCTCCTATGTTTTTCCCCTCTCCAAAATGTCTTCCATTCAAAT